>NW_015389855.1:37533-38658 GCF_001527695.2 Protobothrops mucrosquamatus
ACCAAGTCCCCACCCCTTCATTTCAAACCCCACTGGCAGTTAAAAGAAAAAAACAGCAGACATTTCATATTACTCTGAGAAGCACAAAGCTAAAAGCACAAGCCTGATGATGATGAATGTGATTTCATCGAAACGTCGCTATGACACTTCTAATCTTACACGGGAGAAAACCCGAATGACCAAAGACTCACATATAAACCCCCGTGAAAACCTCAGAAAACAAATAGTTTAATAACACAAAACATATACACACCAAGCTTTCATCGGAATCCTTCCGACATTGTCAGGGTTAAATGCCAGTCCGTGGGAGAGTCCCTTTATAAGCCACCCGTTGTCTGCGCCCGGCTCCTGGACCTTGTCACCGGTCCCAGCCAATTGGGCTGCACCTTAATTGCAGCTTTCACACCGGTGACTAATCTTTTCTTGCCTCCCCTGCCTACGTGTGTGGCGTTGCTACCTGCCTCTGCCTGTGGCCTTGGGTCCGGCACACTCTCTCCCCCCCTTTTTTGTTCCTGCAAACTCTCCATATCCTCCAATTCCTCCCCCTTCTCATCCTCCTTTATTCGCTGTGTTGACGGATCCGCTGCACCCTGCTCCCTGGAGGCGGAGTTGAAACCAGCCTGACAAAAATCAACCCCGACGGTGCTAACAGAATCAGACTCGAAATCACCAACATCTTCTGCACCAGCAAGCCACACAAAAGCAACTTACCCAAAGAGGAACAGACAGCACTACTTAACCTGAAAGAAGACACCAGCATAATAATCCTACCAGCAGACAAGGGCAATGCCACAGTGGTTATCAACACATCTGACTACCAAAATTCCCTCTTCACCCAAGTGCCAATCAAAGAAGCCTTGACAGCTATCCAAAACAAATATAACCCCCCCAAGAACATCCTAGATCTGACCAACCACTGCCTATCTAACACATACTTCATCTATAACGGGCAAAAATACAAACAAATAGAAGGAGCACCCATGGGATCACCCCTCTCACCTGTCATTGCAAACCTCTACATGGAACACTTTGAAACCCAAGCTCTAGAAAAATCTGATCACAAACCCAAACTCTGGCTCAGGTACGTAGACGACACCTTCATAATCTGGCCACATGGGAAAGAAA
>NW_015389855.1:41666-46022 GCF_001527695.2 Protobothrops mucrosquamatus
AAGCCAAACAACAGCAATGAAGCTCACCATCTCAAATCCCCCTGCAACTCAAACTAACCTGAGCACAACAAAGCCCCCACCCAAACAGAACACTCCCCCATCCAATCAGAGCACAGCGAACCCCCCATCCAATCAGAGCACAGCCAGGCTCCTTAACCAATCAGAACACACCTCCACCCAATCAGAACACAGCCAAGCTTCCACCCAATCAGCTCCAACCCCACTGGCAGTTAAAAGGAAGAAACAGCTGCGATCACACACCACTCTTAGAAGCACGAAGCTGAAGACACCAGCCTGAAGATGACGAATGTGACTTCGTCGAAATGTCGCCAAGGTACTTTTAATTCTACGCGGGAGAAAACCTGAATAACTAAAGACCTACATATATATATATATCAAAACTAGCATCCGAATCTGCCATCCTTATACTGTATAACAAAAAGCTCCATCTATTCAATTATTATAGATACTGCTTAGCACAACTTCTCCCTAATTTTAGGCAGAAATATTCCAGACCTATCTTGCAATAACTTGGGAAATTCTGCTTACAGTACATGCCATGTGTTCAACCACTTAGCTATGACAATGCAAGAAGAATCAGGTTACTGAACAAAGTCAGTTTTGATTTTCCACCATGTTCTGGAAGTAGGGAAAATCAGGGAGCTACAGTACACAATGTATAAGACACACATGCTACATTTTAGATATATATCCAACTTTTTGGTGCAGCAGATCAACCAACCTTACTTTTCTCAGGCTGACGGCGTGGCAGCTTTTCAATTAGCAAGGCTTAGGATCAAATGAATGCGCATTTGGTCCAATTTTATTATCACGTTTTATTTTATTTTATGCTTTGAAAGCTCATGACTTGCATTTAACTATGCTGTTCTTTTTATTGTAAGTACAATAATTTTGTAAGGTTTTTTTTTTTAGGCTTCGGTTAATTGTTTCTGTTCTGACTGCTTGATTTTTACTGTGAAGTTTACATACAGTGAAGATGTCTTCCCATTTATATGTGAAAGAAGGAACAAGTACAGTATGCTGTATGCTTGAAACATAAATACAAATAATAATAGAAACTATATGCCTACATAGACAGTCAGTTTGAAGTAGTGGTCAAGGCACCGGGCTAGAAACCAGGCAATTGTGAGTTCCAATCTCCCTCTAGGAAAGTAGCTAGTTGGCTGACCTTGGGCCAGTCACTTTCTGTCAGCCCAAGGAAGGAGGCATTGGCAAACCACTTCTGAAATCTTGCCCTGAAAATTACAGAAAGTTGTCCAGGCGGTTGCCAATGTCCTGATGGTTACATCTTGCTGCAATCAATTTGCTCCCATTATTTTGAATATTTTGTTATGATTTAATACTGCATTAGGTTTGGGGAAAATGCATTTGTGCTGAAAACTGGCAGCAAAGCAGAGTCAACCTTTTTTTTATTAAAAATGAATTAATAACAAAATTTATTGCAAATAATAATAATAATAAAAAGTCCAATATCTATAGTATTGGTTCAAAAATAATTGCAACACACAACAGCCACCAAAGTATTAACAATGACACCTGTCTATGAGCTGCCACAAAGTAACAATTAGAAAATGTCCTGTTTACAAATGCAGCTCTTCTCAAAATGTTTTGCCAGGTGCCTGTTGTTGCTGCTGTGGTTATTATAACCTTTTTTTCCACTTTCTTGGAAAGGGTGTAACATTTAAAGATAGTCAAAAGTGTTAGGAATTATACTGGGGCATAAGAAATAAACTCACGAAACCAAGAACCAGTTGCTTGTTATTTCTGCTAGAAAAGCAGAATAAGAAAAGTGATCATTTTTACCATGTTTGCAATAGCTCCTTTATTGTTTAAGGCATATATGGTAATAAGCAGAAAATAATCAGAAACAGACTGAGACAGGGGAAAAAAATCCATGCTTTGTAGGAAATATGCGTTCAGGTGTTCTATATTGCTTTTTTTAAAATTAACTTTGTCAGTAAGTACTCCAAGTTAAAATAAGAATGTCATTTTTCAACACTTAATGAGGAATCTATTTTGTAACATCCAGAAACTCTATTCTGCATTTTCTTCCCCCCAGCCTTCAAATCTGTCCAATAAAAGAAAGTTATACTATTGTTTTGGTTTATCTGTCAGACCAGGATGTCAGCCTGAAGTCACCTTTGTTGCCTCTATCATTTATGGGGATTTTTTAAAGCATTTTTGTGAAGGCAGCAAGTAGGTTCCAACCCACAACACATCTAAGTAAGAATAAGAATACAATGATAGATTATGAATGGAAAAGCAACTGTTCATCTCATTAAATGTTCCATTATTTTTAGGTCTATACTTTAAAAAAATGTATCTCAGCATATCTTAGGCTACAGGGAGTAATGGATTTTCTCCGCTGCACACATTTCAAAGAGAATTTTTATTTACGAAAATATACATTTTCTTGAAATTCAGAGAGCAGTACAGGTGCCTATAATAAAAATTCACCTTGGGATAACTGTGCTCTGTTTTTGATTTCTTTTTAAGCCATACAAAGTTATAGAGTGTAGAATTCCCACTCTGCAGCCTGTCTAGATAGAATTATCTAGCTAGCTATCTTATATATATAAAAAGTCAGATGGCATAAATAATTGATTATTTAAATTATATGGATTGTTCAAATTGGCTGTCCTTTTTTCTAAACATTGCCTTATTCATTTGATACATGAGGGTTTTTTTTAAAAAAGGTTGTAATTGGCCTAAAATTGGTTTTCCTTCCTTCCTTCCTTCCTTCCTTCCTTCCTTCCTTCCTTCCTTCCTTCCTTCCTTCCTTCCTTCCTGCCTTCCTTCCTTCCTTCCTCCCCTTCCTTTCTCCCCCTCCCTCCCTCCCTCCCTCCCACCCCTTCCTTTCCTTCCTTTCCTTCCTTCCTTCCTTCCTTCCTTCCCTCCCTCNATCAGATCAAACCCCACTGGCAGTTAAAAGGAAGAAACAGCTGCGATCGCACACTACTCCCAGAAGCACGAAGCTGAAGACACCAGCCTGAAGATGACGAATGTGATTTCGTCGAAACGTCGCCAAGACACTTCTAATTTTACGCGGGAGAAAACCCGAACAACCAAAGACCTACATACAAACACCCGCGAAAACCTCAGAAAACAATCTCTCTCTAGATGTTTCCTCTCATCTCGGATGGAGTGTCTTTTACAGTTCATCGTCTTCCCTTGTTGAAAATCATCCTTCCCACCATCCCAGGGGAGACGATGAACTGTAAAAGACACTCCATCCGAGATGAGAGGAAACATCTAGAGAGAGATTATAAACCTAATGAGGTGAAACGTCCCCATGGTGGTTTGACACGGAAAGGCAGCACAAATAAGGATAGAAGGATAGTTAAAGGGGTTAATGAGGTTGTTACAATGATTGGTTATCACGGCCCTGTTACGAGATCTAGGGCCCGGATGTTTGGTGCACCCTGTCGGCCCAAATATGGGAGAAAAGAATCTTTTTGCCTGTATCAGCTCAAACTAGAGCCATCCGCAGTCGCAACTGCGACATTATATGTGTTTTTCAAAATTTGGATTGCTAACAAAGAATTAAGGGAGAACTGGAATGGCCATACCCAGAAGGGTATGTCTGGTTGAAAAGAACTAAAAAGTTCGAAATGGCCATTCCAGTTCTCTCTTAATTCTTTGTTAGCAATCCAAATTTTGAAAAACACATATAATGTCGCAGTTGCGACTGCTAAGCCTGCAGATGGCTCTAGTTTGAGCTGATACAGGCAAAAAGATTCCTTTCTCCCATATTTGGGCTGACAGGGTGCACCAAACTCAAGATAATTCTTCTCCCCTGTCTCATAGCTGACAAAGTGAGAAAGAGCCTGTGGCCTAGAGGTTAATACATCTGCCTAACATGCAGACATCCCAGGTTTGAATCTCAGAAGGTTATGTCTGGTTGAAAAGAACTAAAAAGTTCGAAATGGCTATTCCAGTTCTCCCTTAATTCTTTGTTAGCAATCCAAATTTTGCTCCTGCCGTGCTAGAGGCAAGGTCCCTACTCCCTAGCAGCTGGGTCCGATGACGCGTAGCAGAAGCCGGATGCTAGCAATTGACACACACACTTTATAAGGGTTTCTCCCAGACTGCTGTTTTAACGCCTTGATGATGTCAGACGGGTTCTGACGAAAGCTTGGCTCAGTAAATTTTTAAACTTTTATACTTTACTTCTCTTGGTGCTCGGTTTTATTCATTTACTATGATTCCCAAGAGTCAGATTTTTAGCGTAATTAACTCTCATATATATATATATATATATATATATATATATATATATATATATATATATATATATATATATATATATATATATATATATATATATATATATAT
>NW_015389855.1:49573-68470 GCF_001527695.2 Protobothrops mucrosquamatus
CTCCCTCCCTCCCTCCCTCCCTCCTTTCTTCTTTCTTTCTTTCTTTCTTTTTTCTTTTTTTCTTTCTTTCTTTCTTTCTTTCTTTCTTTCTTTCTTTCTTTCTTTCTTCTCAATCGTACACATAATCAAGAATTGCAACAAATTATATTGCCAAGAGCCATATAAGTACTCATGAGAGTACTCCTCCCTCCCCCACTATGTGCATTCCCTGAATTATCTCCCATGGCAGTTCCCTTTAAGATATATTAATCCAAACCATTAAATATTTGGGCTGATACAATTATTTTTGTGTTTTGAAAATGTCTCACTAGCAGAGACTGAATATTGTTGGAATTCAAAGTTTAATGTATTTCATTTGCTTCTGTTGTATCATTCAAATTACCACCTACTATTAAGTGATTCTCATTATCAAAGTGTCCAAATAGGCCTTTAAAGAGCACCAATAACAATTAATTTGTACTTCAGAAATGGATGGCAAGAAGAAATGCCTCTGCGGGTATGAGGCAAATATGTTAAAATTTGACAACTAGTGCCAGCAGGTTTCATGGGAGGGGGAAGAAGGCGTCACAAATTAATGAAATGCAAAATGTAATGGAAACCAATCTTCCCAGCCTTATACCCATTGGGCATAAAACACTCCATGCCTTTCTTCATAAATTCGTCGGGAAAATTGAGAAAATGTAGAGAAGGACCCATACTTCTGTTTATTTCCCCCTTTCTACCAAATACTGCTCTACATTGCTTTGAAAGAAAGGAAGTAATATGTTAGATTAACGTTCCCCAATCTTTCCGGGTTGGTGGCCTGGCATGGGAGGGGAGGGAAAAGAGGGAATGGTTTTGTGCTAGGGGCAGGCAATGCCCGTGGGCGTGTGTGTGCCCACCAGTTGCGTGAGTGGGGCTGTGAGCACAGTGCATGCCGCTTGAATGAGTGCGGCTGCAAGCATCAGCCCAGTTGCAAATAGGCCACAGCCCGGTAGTGGGCCACATCCCACAGGTTGGGGACCCCTGTGTTAGATAACAGAAAATCTTTCAAAAATAGCATGTTGCAGGAGCCTTAGCTCAGTTCAGACAACGATCCAAATACTTTTCAGTTTTGATAATGGACACAGATGGTTTCCAAGACAATTAACTGAAAGCCAGATATAATATAGTAGGAATCTATGCCACATAATCCTTGGGTTTTTCTTCCAAAAAAAGGGGGGGAAAGATACATTTAACCTTTGTGTTCACTGTGAATTCAGACAAAGTGTTGGAATCATCCTAGCAGAAGTTTGCAACACTCTGATTTGGAGCAAGCAAACATGCTTCAGATCAGATATAAGTATACTTTCTGTACCTTTTGGGTTCTCCTTAAAGAATCTGTCTCTTTTTCTCAACTGTCATGGCAGCCATATGGCCCCAGGAAAATATAGACTGGAGTTTAAAAGAAATTTCAGAGGTAGCCACAAATACCCTGGCACAATTCCCTCAATGTCTCCTGAATTCCAATATACAGTTCCTTGAGAGTCTTTTGACAGTGTTTTATGATTTTTTGAGCTTCTGACATACAGTATACAGTGAGGATGCCTATACTAGAATGTAGAATAACAGAGTTGGAAGGGACCTTGGAGGTTATCTACTCCAGCTCCCAGCTCAAGCAGGAGAGGCTACACCATTTCAGAGAAATGGCTGTCCAGTCTCTTCTTAAAAGCCTCCAGTGATGGGGCACCCACAACCCCTGAAGGCAAGCCATTCCACTAGTTGATTGTTCTCACTGTTAGGAATTTTCTTCTTAGTTCTAGGTTGCTTCTCTCATTGATAAGTTTCCATCCATTGGTTCTTGTCTTGCCTTCTGGTGCTTTGGAAAATAGTTTGCCCCCCCCCTCATCTTTGTGGCAGCCCTTCAAATACTGGAACCCTGCTATCATATCTCCCCTAGTCCTTCTTTTCACTAGACTAGACATGCCCAATTCCTGCATCCGTTTTTCATACATTTTAGCCTCTAGCCCAACTATACTGTACTTTAATTTGAATACTGCATGGCCTCTCATTTTTGATGGGGTGATATTAATATTAATACTCCACACATGCCATGAGGGACCCCAAAATTCACAAAGGAAATTGTTTAGTAAACAAAGTCAGTAGGGCAAATACAGAAGATGTCAATGTTAAAAGTATTTCCAGAATATCCAATATGGTAAATGTGACTTTAAAAAAAAACCCTAAGTATATATTAGGCTTCCTTGGATGGAATCTTTGCTATTTTCAGTTTTAAAAATGCAATAATAACAGCTCCTGGGGAAAAGTTAAGTTTCAAAAGATTTGTTTTATAATAGCTGCATCCAATTCCTAACTTTAGACTTTTTGCCCATGATGTAAGCGCCGGGTTTTGGGATCTTGGAAGTGCCATTCTTTTCTCTTCCCTTTCTTTTTCTAACAAGACAATTCTATGGGCATGTTAACCTTGAAATTCAAACCACACTTCTCTAATCCTATGTATGCCTGAAGGAAAGTTTGTAAGTTGTTGACCTTCTTTTTCTCAAGTATCCCAGTACTGCAAATACTGCATATATTAACTATAAATTCCTCTAAGATGGAAGTTTGCATCTCATTATTTTTAAGGAACATGACATAAGGTTAAAATATTTCTCTAGAGAACTACTGTGCTGTACATTTGATGGATCATTTATTCTCTGTCTCTTTTTTCCATGTGTCCATGATCATTTCTTTAAATATTTTATTTGAGAACGTGAACATGTATCTTCTTCTTAGTTCGTTTCTGGATATATTCTGCCTGTTAACAGTCTGAGAAAATACAAGATAGAATCCTTCATGTCAGAAAGTCAGTTCTAGAAATGGGCTGCTATTATCTGCCACACTATTTGAAATGGATCGTAAGTGTCCTTGACCAAATATTGTTAAGTCTTTATCCCACATTAACTTCTTTCGTATGATCTTCTCTTTATGTACAAATTTAGAGAGAGGCTTTGCAATCAGTCTATGTTGCTGCATGACACAACAGGGAGATCTTCACTCATAAGTGGTATATTCATCTAAAAAAGGTAAAGGTTTTCACTGTCCAGTTGTGTCTGGCTCTAGGGCATGGTGCTCATCTCTGTTTCTTGACCAAGGGAGGAGCATTGTCTGAAGACAATTTCCATGGTTATGTGGCCAGCATGACTATTCACCCAAGGTGCATGGAACAATGTTACCTTCCCACCAAAGTGGTACCTATTAATCTACTTGCATTTGCATGCTTTCAAACTGCTAGATGGGCAGCAGCTGGGGCAAGTAATGGGAGCTCACCCCATTGTGTGAAGCTCAGATCTCAAACTCAGGCTGTCAGCTCTCCAGCTGACTACCTCAGCATTTTTAACCAAAACTGCCATATAAATTACAATCTTCTGTAACAGATTTGTTTTACATACCTCATGTGAAGATATTGTAGCTTCAACCCCAATGAGTTTCAAAAGTATAATAAAAACAATGAATACTTTGTAAAAAAAACCTTTCTTAAACACTCAACAACAACAAAACAATAAAAAGACCCTCAGAAGGATGCTACAGTTATCTACTTCCTTTTTTTTTTGTTATAAAACTACTGACTTGAAAATGATTCCATAATTCCAAGTGGATGCATACCATTGTGGACTAAATATTGGTGGCTTTGACATTCTTTGTCCATGATCAGAAACATGCCAACATGTAATGGGAAATAGAGCTCTGTAATTAGATCTCCAAATACACAAAAGGGAGGAAACAGAAAGATTTAGATTTTGTTTTGTTTTGTTTAAGACAAATATTACCAACAGGAGGGAGTTCATTTTGATTAGAAGTATACTACACCCAAATATCCAACTGCTACTACTACAATGCTCCAGAAATTAGCCCCTACTTTTGGAACCTACTAAAGTCATAAATCACCAACTTTTTAAAATTCTAACAAGGCATTCTGGCAACAAGCACATAAGGTGTCAGATTCAATACATAGGTCACAATCGGTCTTTGAAGTAAGGGGAAAAGACGACCTACTGTTTACTTATTTAGAAAATCTGAATTCCCCCTCTTAATCTCTTCATAGATTTGGGGCTTCTAAATAGACAATAAAATCATTTTGGACTTATTTCTGTTTTTTTTAAGGCAAAATCATTCGAGTGATTGATTTTTATTTTCCTTAAAATTTGCCAGTGGACTGTTGTTTGGAGCTGTTATGCGGATGACAGGTATTACTACTTTGCTGTTGTTTTATTGCATTTATACCTGAGCTGTGACAATCCTGAGGATTGGGATGTAAACATGGATATACTGGACATCTTTTCAGGGAGTAATCACCATAAGTAAATCCATATTACAGGGTGCAAAAGAATCCCACGTATGGAAATTCTGTAACTTGTCAGAGGCTATTGCAGAAATTGTGGCCAGTGAGAAGAGATTTGATGGGCAGATTTCTACCTGAGGTTATTAGCCACAATTTCACACCTGCTCAATGTATTTAATAGAAAAGGTATAGAAAGGTGCTAGTATAAATGAGAGGATAGTGTGTTTTTCTTTAGTCTTGATTCTGAGAGCAGATTCCAGAAGTGAACTTTTTCTAATTTAGTATGACTTAGGTTAACACTTATCTGTTTGTCACTCTGAAGCCTACAGGGAGCTTAATAAATGTATCACTGTGGTCTTCTGACCTTCAAATTGAAAAAGAAGAAAAAGAAAGGAAATTGAGGTCTTGACATGAAAGCCAAAATCAATATGGTAAACTCTATTCTCCAAATACCATCTATATTAGGTTCTCCAATTTATTCCTGCATATCGATAAATTATGAGTTTGATAATTCTGGTCATTAAAATTATTTTCCTCTCTGCATTAAAAAAAAAATCATGAACCCTCCATAACTTTTTTGCTATCCTGAAAATCCACCATTTATTCTAACATTTTCTCCATTTTATACAATTTAAGGCAGGTTTTCCTTTTGTTTCCTTTCTTCATCTCATCTCATGTCACCTGAATTTAGTTGCTAGGCATTATTGGAGTGTTTAAATTTCTCAATAACTAAGTAAGCAATCTTCAGCTATTTACTTATCTGTAATTGAATATTGGTGAATATTTTGAAGCTTTCCACAAATAAGGAAGAGGAGAGATGACCCTGTATTCTTGGGAGTTCTCTTAACTTAGGAACATATGAGAATGGAACATGATTGCCTTTCTAAAATTTAAAATTTCATTTATGGAGGAGTGGTTATGAGATGCATTCTCCTCTGTGTTAACTACAGAACCTCATGTAACAAAGAATATCTTCAGTGAAAATATTGCCATATCTAGATCATAATGCATTCTTTCCCAAACTGACTTTTTTCAAATATAGAATTCAAAGCAACTAAACTTACAGGTAGTCCTCAACTTACAACTTAGTGGTGGTTCGAAGTTACAATGGCACTGGAAAAAAGTGACTTTTGACCATTTTTCACACTAATGACCATTGGAGCATTCCCCCATGATCATGTGATTTATATTCAGATGCCTGACAATTGGTTCATATTTATGACTGTTCCAGTGTCCTGGTGTCATGTGATCCCTTTGTGCAATAGGGAAGCCAAACACACTTAACAACAGTGTCAGAACCCATTTGTTGGGAGGGGGGTGATTTCTTTATTCTCTGTTCCTGCAGGTCCTGGGTGAAGGGAGGAAGCTATGGGCACCATAATGTATCCTTTCCACTTTCCTCTTTCTCTTTGATCTCTTTCTCTTGTTGCCAGCCTGGAGTGAGAATGGAATGTACCTCTGGCCATCTGACTTATCTCTAGCTGCGGAAGGAAAGACACGAAGACCTAACAGCCTAACAACCTTGGGAATGGCATCTTATCAACCCCATTCCCACAGCGAGTTCACACCTGGAGCTTGGCTCATTTGAACTGACCAGAGGAACTATTGGGATGGGGTTTGCCAGTTACTCTTTTAACCTATTGAGTCGCATGGGAACCCTCAGATCCTACCTTCTATGCCTGCTGTCAACTTCTCCTAATAAAAATTCCTTTTGGAATGAAGCTGTTCCAGAAGTTCTGCTTTCTTGGGAAGAAGGGTTGAGGCAGGTCCTTACAAACAGTTACTAATTTAACAACTGCAATGATTCACATAACAAATGTGGCCAGAAAAGTTGTAAAATGGGGCAAAACTCACTTAACAAATTAACTTAACATAAATTTTGGCTCAGTTGTGATTGTAAGTCGAGGACAACCCATATTAGGTGGATTTTTCATAACATCTCAGTTAGCAAAACCACTTCTCCTTTCAGAAACTCATGTCATGTTCTGCATAGGAAATATTCCCTGTACTTCAGTTTTGCAGAATCAAATAACAGACACTAGGTTAATGTTTGCAGCCATCGGCATTCTTCTTTCAGGTCTAATTTTTACTGAAGTGGTAAACTTGTATCTGATGCACAGTATGTCAAACTATAATGGAGGTATACATAATTAACGACTATCCATAACAAGCTAGGAACAAGAACTTGGAGGATAGCTGAGCGAAGGTGAAGGTGTCAGTTCAGTGCATGGAAACAGGGAAAAGATAAATTCCATACTAGAGATCATTTAGAAAGGACTAAAAAAAAATAGCCGCAATGCAATGCCTTTAAATACATCTACAATAGGTGTCTTCATCTGTTCTGCTGTGTATAGCTGTCATGTTACTTGAAAATGAATAGAGACAGAAAAATTGCAGAAGAAGGTAATTAAAATGTCAAGAGACTTGAACACCTTTCTACAAGAAAAGGCTAGAATATTTGGAAGACTTTAACTTGAAAAAGGTGTCTGATGGAGAACATGATTCAGTTTTTAAAATAGTACCTGGCACGAAGAAAAGGGACATAATGGTTTACCCCTCTCTATCAAAGCCACTGCTGAAGTCAATTGAAGGTGATTTAAAACAGACAAAAGAAAACACATCTTGACACAACACATCAATACCACAAGACCTGGTGGTGGCCATTAACACGAATGATTTTAGAAGGCTGTATACTTTTGTGAAGTATAAGGTATTTGAATCTGAGTTCATTTCTTTTTCTTTTTAGTTCTCTATATATGAGGTTTCTTGACATCAACTTGACGGCAAATCAAATCAATTATCGTTATCCTCCTTTCTCACTTCTCTTTATTGTCTTGCTGTTCAGTAGTAGATATTTCATCCAATTTTATTTATGATAGCTTTCTATTATAATTTGGAAAATGTTGGTTCATACCAATACCATTCAGGTTAATAATACTTCATTATAGGTGATCTGTAGAATCTTTGTCTACTATCTCAAACATATCTGTTAGACAAATATTTTTGTCACTACAAGAACAACTATTTTTGTTGAGGAAAGCAGCACACAGATACATGTACCCCAATACAGATAGTGCCATAGCACATGAATATTCATGAGCCTAAAGTCATTTAACTTCAATCAACTCTCATTTTGAAAGTAGGAAGGCACTTGCAGTTTTATTGTAAAGAAAGAGTAATTTGAGTAATTTGTCATTCTTCTGGTAATGAGTTTAATATGATGTTTGAAGGGAAGGGAAGGGAAGGGAAGGGAAGGAAAGGAAAGGAAAGGAAAGGAAAGGAAAGGAAAGGAAAGGAAAGGAAAGCTTTTCATATATCATAGATACATATGGAAAAAACATCCTTATTAAGAAAATAATTTCTTTTATAATTTGAATGGCAGTTTAGTATGTATTTATGCATAATACTAATAACAGTTTCAACAATAGCGTAAAGATCATTATGATCAACAGGCCTAAACTGAATTGATTTGATAAGGTTAAAAATCCCAAAAGAGCTAGAAAACATTTAAATATCAAGGAAGCTTTGGCAATGAGCTTCTAGGCAGTTCTGGAGCAATTATTCCAAAATAACTTTCAGAGACAGTTCTTACTTTTGTTATGTATACACAAACAAGGTAGTGGCCTAAACTAAAAGAATAGCTACTACTTCAAATAAAGTACATGTAATCTACGTTTAAGGGCTATGATCCAGTAATACTGAGGTTTTTGTCCAAATGCTACATTCTCTTCGCTCTGCCACAATATGCTTTTAGATGTCAAATTCTACACAATGGTTGAAGGAATGTAGTAAGATAAGTCTATGTCTTTTGTAGGTGTTGCATTGCATTCAAGAAAGGATCCTTCTGCTGACTATTCAATTTTAATTCTTCATCCTTACCCACAGACATCTCTGTTAGAATACTAGAAGTTATGACAGTTCTTCTACTATTCTTCTGAGTATGCTGTGACCCCTATGCTGAAATGGATGGGAAGCCTTTAGATTTACAAGCTGTCTAGGGCTTGTGTAAGACATTCAGAATGTTATGCTTTTTCACATGTTCAGTGTTGGGAAATGTCCTAATTACTTCCTCAACAAATGAAGAAAGGTAATTACATGCATTGTGCACTTGAAAAGCAAAGAGCAAATAGAAAAGTTTACCATTTTTCAAGCCAGCAGTGTAAAACACTAATTTTGAATGTTTGCTTACAATAACATGCTCTGTCTACAAAATTTATGCATTCATATGAAGAGCAAGTCAAGTTTCTTTTAGCTAAAGAAAAGAAGCCTGGGAAGGGCAAATCTGATTCATTCTGACAAGGTGCTCAGTGCCACAATACATGGTCATTCACCTCACTGAGACAAAGTGGAGCTGTGATTTGCCTTGACAAGATGCTTGCAGCCCCATCTTTGTCTTCTTTGGCACTTGCAAGGAGGAGGCTATGGAGGTAAATCAAGCAGAGACAAATGTTTGGTGAAGTAAAGCACGTTCTTGAAGAACTGCACACTTCTCAGAGAAAGTGCATCACAAAATTATATGTGTGTATGTGTATTTGGGTATGGATATGAATATGGAGGGCCTGATGGCTCAGTGTTAAACATGCTGACCATGTTAGCTAAAGAACTTGCTCCAGCTCCTGCCCACCTAGGAGTTTGAAAGCATGCAAATGCAAGTAGATTATTAGGTACCACTTCAGTGGGAAGGTAATAGCATTCTGTGCATCTTTGGCAAATTGTGAAAGGGAATTTCATGGGAAGAAATTAAAAATGTACTTTTGGAAGTTAATATTTAGAAATGCCCACCCTGACATATGCCAGAAATATATTTCTTTCATTCAATCATTTCAAGTTCTCAGAGAATGCCCAGACTAGTCCTTGCAGTTTTCTTGGCAAGGTTTATCAGAAGTGGTTTACCATTGCCTCCTTATTAGGCTGAGAAAAAGTGGCTGGCCTAAGGTCACCCAAATAGCTTTGTGCCTAAGAAGGAACTAGAACTAACAGTCTCCCAGCTTCTAGCCTGATGCCTTAATAATTGCACCAAATTGGCTCTTAATCTCAGAAATATGGGTAGATATAAAATTCAATTTCACCTAAGGTCCGAGAAAAGATATGCAACACCGAGATCTATATTAATATTATTCACTGTATTTACATTGTTGTAAACTTACCATATGTTTTAGTCCTCAAGATCCAGAATTTTTCATGTAGGAATCTATTAACCAAATGTAAGTCTATATTTGATTAACTTTTGAATACAACTTCTAACTGGACACAATAACCACTTCTCCTTTACATTTCGGAAACAGTTAGTTTGCCTCAAAATTCAGATATACAATTTTGTAGCCCTCTCTTCCACTATGTCAGTGATGGCGAACCTTTTAGAGATCAAGTGCCCAAACTGCAACCCAAAACCCACTTATGTACCTTCAGGTGCTGGGTGGGCGCGGCCCATTGGGTGGGTGTGGCCCATTGGGTAGGCATGGCTGCGGTGGTAACAGCAGACTGGGTGGAACTAAAAAGTTCAATCAATCAATTCCAACTTTGCGAGATCTTTTTTTTTCCCGCAAGAAGTTGAAATTGATTGAGCCTCTTTTTTTTGCACACAGCCGCGGAGGCCTAAAGTGAAAAGTTTTTATAAAACCCAGCTGACTGGGGTGATGGCACGCGTGCCCACAGAGAGGGCTCTAAGTGCCGCTTCTGGCACACGTGCCATAGGTTCGCCACCATGGCACTATGTCTTCAGCCAATATTTGATATATTTCACATCAACACATATTCATGTATTTATTTACTAAGATTAATTCTTCTGATGGGTACATTATTAAGAAAATTTCTGTAGTGTAATACTACTTTAACAAAAGTTTCCCTGTTGTTTCTGCAGTTGTTTTCATTATTGTTACTCTGAATTATCCCCAGAGCATCCCAGAGGCTATTTTTTCTTCCCCCAAATCTGTATCTGACAGAGCTTTAAAATTCTTATTGCACTTACACAAACAAAGTGGAAAGAACTAGAGTACTCCCTAAGGCAGTGATGGCGAACCTTTTAGAGACCGAGTGCCCAAAAACTGCCCCTGCCCCCACTCCACCTCCATGCTCCGCGCCTCCTCTGCCCCCCCATCCCCCACCCCACCTGCCCACAGGACCACTCATCACCTCCAAGGCCCACTGCAGATCTCCCAGGTAGCCCAGCAGCACTATGGCGGCCAAACCCTCTGCCCACATCCTGCAGCATCAACTGCATGATGGGGTGTGAGGGCAGAGTCTTGTCTACACTGCCTGGCTGCATTGCTCCATGTGGGCCATGCTCAAGGGCGACTCTCCTTCAGGGGGGCTCCTGGAGAGGAGGGGGTCATGGGGGAGGCAAGGCTGGGCAACGGCACGTATGCCCACAGAGAGGGCTCTGAGTGCCACCTCTGGCACCCGTGCCATAGGTTCGCAACCACTGCCGTAAGGGAATCTCTGAGGAAGCAACTTAAATTCTTTTTTACCCCCTAATCAATAGTGGGATTCAGCCGGTTTGCACCACTTCGGCAGAATCGGCAGCTAATTTTTTGTTGCCCAGGCCCAGAATGGACTTCTGGAAGCGGCATCCACATAGAGATCTGGTTGTTCACATATTTGAATCCCACCATTGCCCCTAATATAGCATATACAGTAACACAAATAAATAATTGCAGTTGTTCCAATGTAGCTTCCAACTCAATCATCTGATCTCAAGCAGATTATGTCACCTCACAACTACTTTGGCAGACTTCCATTGTTAAAAAAAAGATTTCTATTGGACTGAATTCTTAATTGGAGTGCTATGTTTGCAAATAAAGATTTGTGACACAAAGTTGATTTTCCAATGCCACACAATCCATCCTTAACAGAAAAGGGCACTAGATTAGCAATCACTTAAGTAAAATAAAGCAGGCTTTTTTTTTTTTTTTTGCAAAATTAAACTTGTAAACATGTGTTGTGAAACACAGTGCCAATGCTATTTAATTGCTAAAAGCAAACATGAATCTCTGATTCTTGCTAGGATAGTATAATGTTGTGGGAAAATCCCCAGCTTTTTCTCTGTTTTGATACTTGTAGATCTCATCCTCCAGTGAACTCCCTATGCATTGATTCGTCTCGCCCCTGACATCCCTTGAACCAAAAGTCACTGACTGAATGACCTATAATTGAATATGTCAACCTGAATTAAAGAAATGGAGATCCAGGGTATCGTATCTAAATTAATATCCCCAACTTTGCATGTAGACCTTTTGCTCTCCCAATTAGGAAAATGAAAGATAATGCTGTTGGAAACGAAAAGAGACACTCTCAAGGCTGAAAGTCTTGTAAATTAAACAGACCTTGACAGTTGTCTCATTTGATTGTATTCTCCAAGTGCACAGAACTTTTATGAAATGGCCCTCTGGAGAATGCAAATTGAAGTGCTACTACTGGAATTCATTGTTCTTTCTTGATGACAAAGTCACATTTCCTTTGTAATTAAAATGAGAGGTACACATCTTTTCTATATCTGAAAAGTCTTGCCTTTTCATGTGAAAATTATTCAGGAAACCCTCTCTGTTTATGATTCAACACAAATTATTATTTTGAGTTTGCCTCCAAAATGATGGCCAGGATGTTTAGTTAAATTATCTTATGCACTACTGAAGAAAGGCAGTTTCCAAATATATAAATATCAAAATTTTATTTAGCCTGGGGACATAGACTGATCAAAGTCACATATAGTAGCGGGCAATGCATCTTTATTTATTTTCCTAATTTTTAGATGAAAATCCTGGGTTTGGATTCACTCATTAGAGAACTAATAATATCCACTACATATCCATTGGTTTGGAAGCATCACTGCTTCAGACAGAAAGGCAGTGCAGAGAGTGGTGAGGATGGCTGAAAAGATCATTGGCAGTTCCCTCCCTCCCATTCAGGACATAGCACAGAAGTGTTGCTTGAGCAAGGTTCATAAGATTGTCTGGGACACTATCCATCCTCTTCACAACCTTGTTACCTTCTGGGAGGAGGCTCCGTGGTATCTGAAGCAGAACATCCAGATTCAGCCACAGTTTTGTTCCATACAGTATAAACCTTGTGAACTCTAAAGCTTTCTCCTTCTGTTTTATATTCAAGATGGACAGTGTTTAATATTCATATGTTATGTATATGTAGGTCTATACATATATTGTATATAGTATGTATATGTTGTATATGGTATGCTTAGGTGTGTGCCATGTATGTGTTCACTTTGAGAGCAGGCAACTAAATTTCATTTTTGATGTGTGTCGTTCTGCCCACAGTCAAAAAATGACAATAAAGGTTATCTTACCTTACCTTACCTTACCTTACCTTATCTTATCTTATTCCAAAAACTCATACTTACTGAACCGTTCACATGGTTCACAACAAAAATCCACACACATGCAAAAAAATAATTCATTAGGAACATATCTCCAAAATGCATATAGTGGCCCTATCCACCATGATTAGTTTTTTTTCAATTACATCTTACTAATGTACTGAGGCAGTTCCTCAGGAACCTCATCCAAAAATTGTAAACTTTATATTTAATGACAATTTCAATTGCTTCTCCCCTAATAGATTTTCAGTAAATTAAAAAAAAAACTTTCAGTAGGTTTCAAGATCAGAAATTTGCTTGCAGACATCATTGTACAACATACACCAAAGTCCTTTGCATTATATTTTTTAAAATCTTTAAATAATCCCTGTTTTCCCACACTCCTTTTCAATTTGTGGAGAGAACTTGAAATTTGCAAGTTTTACTCTAAGCATTTATGAAGGCAACAAGTTTGCCAAAGTGTCACACTTCTTGAATTATGGTGTAATGATTATTTTTGTCTCATGCCTTGGATGTATACTAATGATTTCTTTTAAAGAAAGGCTACAGGTTAAATTTAGCCATTCTGAAAGCCATTTATGAAGGCAAAACAGATAGGATTGCAAATAAATGTTTCTGATACCATAAGATACTGAACATTATTTTTTTACTATTTTCTTATTCTAATTAAATGTTTCTAAACTAAGTGAAAAACAACAATAGCACTTAGACATATATATCACTTTACAGTGCTTTACAGCCCTCTTTACGCAATTTACAGAGTCAGCATATTGCTCCCAACAATCTGGGTCCTTATTTTATCAACCTTGCAAGGATGGAAGGATGAGTCAATCTTGATCAGGATCAGCAGGATCGAACTGCTGGCAGTTGGCAGAATTAGCCTGCAATGCTGCATTCTAACTACTGTGCTACCACAAGAAAGGTAAAGCCACTAAAATTAATCAATGAATTCACTGTCTAAGCAACAGACATAAAGTAAAGTAAATAATAGGTCTATAAACAGCCTAAAATTTAGAGGAAGGGCAAGAAAAGCAAAATATTGGTACAGATTTAGAAAATATAGGGCAGTGGTTCTCAACCTGTGGGTCGGGACCCCATTTGGGGTCGATCGACCATTTCATGGGGGTCGCCAAGCAAGGCTGTCCGCCATTTTTTTGTCCGCCATTTTTTCCCCTTTTCCGGCAGGTGCCTTACCTCCCTTGGGCTGGTCCAGCTGGTGGTCAGCCTGCTCCGTCTCTGCCGCTTGCCAGCTACGCCTTGGCCGGCGCAGGGGGCGGAACCACGTATGCGCGGCGCTCCCAGGCAGGGAAAGTCCTCGACTTACGACCGGTTGGGTAGTCCTCGACTTACGACCGGTTTAGTCCTCGACTTACGACCTGTTTAGTCCTCAACTTACGACCGGTTTAGTCCTTGACTTACGACCGGTTGGGGTTGCAGCATTAAAAAGGTTGAGAACCACTGATATAGGGAATCCTCTTATCCTTCAAATGTAGCTCTGAAAAAGAGCTCAATAAAGCATGGATGGATGGATGGATGGATGGATGGATGGATGGATGGATGGATTGAGGGGGGCATGCAGAGAGAAATCAGAAGACATTTGTGGATAAATGCTGGTGATTCTAATGAAATGAAATTTACATTCCCCCCAATCGCCCACCCACCCCCCCCAAATAGACTTATACATAACTCCTAGTATGCTGCAGAACTAACAGTTACCCTTCTGGAAACATGTGAAATGACACTAAGGGTACAGAAATATACATTCATCCCTAGTTTGAACTAGATCACTAATGTGATAAAATAAGACAGATCCGTGCTGCAAAATCCAGTTGAAGCAGCTGGACTAAGTGTATGTGTGTTTGTGTTTATGTGTATGTGTATATCTATGTATCCCAATGTATGTAGAAATACAAAAAGGGATTTTATTTGTTACCCTTCACTTATTTAGATGTGGTGATGGTGTATATATGTTATTCTAAACTCATAACAATATAGCTCCATTTTGAGCATTCAATGGGAACATTCAGCATAATTTGATAGAAGAATAGAATAGAATAGAATAGAATAGAATAGAATAGAATAGAATAGAATAGATCTGGAAGGGACCCTGGGGGTCTTCTAGTCCAGCCCCCTGCTCAAGCAGGAAAACCTACACCATCTTGGACAGGTGATTGTCTAGTCTTTTCTTTAAAATCTCCAATGATGGAGTACCCACGAATCCTGGGGGCAAGCTGTTCCACTGGTTGATTGTCCAAACTGTCAGGAAGTTTCTCCTTAATTCCAGGTTGCTTCTCTCCTTGATCAGTTTCCAACCATTGTTTCTCGTCCTTCCCTCTGGTGCTCTGGTGAACAACCTGACCCCTTCTGCCTTGTTGCAGCCCCTCAGATACTGGAATACTGTTATCATGTCTCCCCTATTTCTTCTTTTCTTTGGACTGTCCAAACCCAAATCCCTCAGCCATTCTTTGTATGTTTTAGCCTCCAGCCTCTAGACAATCACCTGTCCTTTGATCATCTTAGTTGCTCTTCTCTGAATTTTTTCCAAGGTTTGAAACTTTTCAAGTATTTCTCCCAGAGGGAAAAATAGAGATTCTGAATCCTCTCCAAAAAGGTATATCTTGTAGAGGAAAAAAATTAGATTCCCACCTCCCCCCAAAAGATATTTGAAGATGGTTGCCAAGTCAGACTCACTATGCACAGTCAACCTTGTTGAAAAATTAATTCTTTTCTCCTGGAACTGGACTGGAAATAGTAATATATCTTCTGATGTCTAATGAAGGTTAGATGTCTAATGAAGGTCAACAGAAGGCACCCTTGGAACAAATAACTACAAATAATGTAACTGGTTTTCTTTAGGCTGCCCTTTTGCTATGATGAACTTGAATGCAATGTTATTTAACACAACTTAACTTTTTCAGTGCTTACTAAAAAAATATACAACATGACATGTTCAGTCTCTTTGAAAATGGATTGGCTTTCAATATACAGGTTTCCAACAATTCTGTCAGTTCAGTTCACTTGTAGCCTACTATCTGGATTTGGGATAAATATCTAACATGATTTCTAATTAGGAAGATCAATAAAAATAATGTGTAAATAACTTAGAGTAAAGCTTTTCTTTTAAAAAATATCTGAAATCCAGAAAAACTTCACACTGAATATGTGAAGTTCAATTTAAAATTCTAGATTTAAACAAGTATCTTATGAAAAAGTATACATTGATTTTCATTTAAACTAGTTAACATGGTGTTCTTTTCTTAAAAGAGAGAAGTTGATCATTGATAAGTTATTTCTTCAGAAATGAATGGTCAGTTATTAAAAATATCTTCCTGGTCATCTTCCAAGACAACTATTTATCTATTGTCCAACCATTTTAAAAATAACTATTTATCTGCAGTTCTAGCTTCTGGAGCATTCACAGTAAGCTACATAATACTAGGCTACTAATCTGGCCTGTAAGTGAATACACATAAGAAAATTCTCTTTCCTACCATTTATTGGTTACCAGCCCAGATATTGAAACTGTGCAGAAAAATTCATGTTGCATTTTATGTTGCATTTCTATCCATGTATCCCACGCGATGAGTGACCCACAATGCCAGGAATCTTCTCATCAGACAATCAGAGCACTTGGTCTTTCCTATAAGAAAAAGCTGTCCTGTAGTTCAAACTTGGCTCAAAAGAAAGCTTTTCCTTTGAGTGTGTTACATATTAAGGCTTCTCCCAGGCCTTTTTAGATGACCTTTCTTGTTGAAAGACACAATGCTAAAGCATAAAACAAATCCCTCTCTAATAGTGCCCTTTATTCTAGCATTTTAAAGGTAAATATATAAAGACAGGACAGCATTGTAAGCAGAACAAACAAATGGGAATTGGGAAGATTTATTGCACAGAATAAATTATATGTTACGTTGGAGCCATTGGGGATTACACAAGCACTCAAATATATCTGTCACAAATTCATATGAACCATCTGCTCTTGTGTATTTGATAAACCCTATCTTGAGAATATTCTAATGTTTGTGTGCATTTTGGCAGAGAACTATACCTAATCATGTTGTTGTTGCTCAGAGTTGAAAGGAGTTGAACTCTGCAGCAAATTGTATAGCACCTTTTCCACCCCTACTTAAAACAGGACCTAGGATAACTTTCCTTCATCATAATATAATATTGAAGTTTTGGTGTATTGAAAAAACTTAGTCCCCTGTCAGTGGTATTGCAAGTTGGAAAATATGGATTAGATTGACATGCCTAAAACTTCACAATACCATTGCTATAACTTTCAGAAAGACTTTGCTTGTGATGGTACCTACACACTGGAATATTGTGTCCCTTGAAGTTCAGGAGGCCCATGCTGCTACAACTTTCAGGATCTTTTCAAGAATAATCTCTTGATTATGGCTTGCTCACTATGATTACTGAGTGAATGAATTTTGTTAATGTTTTTGTTAATGCTTTTTATTTACTTTTCTCATTGATTTTCTTGCTTTGTAGAGGTTTAGACTGTTTTATTTTTTTTAATTAAATCTAAATTTTGTAAAATGCCCAAAGATGTAAACTGTGCATATTATTATTATTATGGTTGCTCCCATTGTCAGTCAGACTATGGTTGATGCTAGCTGGCTTCCTCTAGGCTGAGTCTGTCTGGTTTGCTCCTACAGTCCAAACTAGTTCTGACAAGGCTTTGATTTCTTTTCCCTGAGTAGAACTTTGCAGTTCTTCCAACTACGAGTTTGTGAATACTTTATTTTATATTATAAATTGACATTGATCAGCTAGCATCTGTTCTGTTGCTTCTGGTTCTGGATGTTGTTCTTTCCAGAACTTGTGCATTCTTCTCAGATAATACTCTTCTTTTTGCACTTGTTTTATTATCGCAGATTATTTTGTTGTTGTTGCTGTTTTCAATCTTTGTATATTTGCGACACGTAAACAACTTTCAAAACAAAAGTCTTGCAAAACCTTGTTTGTTCAGCCAACAGTTCTGAATCCTATAGTCCATTTGTCACCAGATGTCCAGGAACTACAAAACCTAGTGCAATCATTGTTGACTAGAGTGATGATTGATTTGATATGAGTTTCTGTAAATTACATCTCCAAGTCATCTCTCATTTGGTGTTTTTATTAATATAATGGCTGGTGACACACTCAGCCAGCTATTGTTGTTGCTATTATTATTATTATTATTATTATTATTATTATTATTATTATTATTATTATTATTATTGTTGTTGTTGTTGTTGTTGTTGTTGTTGTTGTTGTTGTTGTTGTTGTTGTCATCACAAAAGTGTAAAATCACAGTCCCACTTCTTTAGTTGTTGTCACCATTCATATGCAAGAAGTTCTTCCAAGAACCAAAGATGTTATGATGTATCGGCATAGTATATGTTTGTGGATCCAAGCAATTGACAGATTTTGTCAATGAGCATTTTCTAAGTGCTGTCCAAGATTTTGTCTAACCTCACAACCCTGATTTTGAACCAGGATGAATTGGCTGACAAATCTACTACAAGCTTTGACTTTTAGACTCCTCCTGACCACTCTGCTACTTGCAACTTCAATTTGGAATTCTTGTAAGCCAAACTCACTGAACTTTGAAGGAAGGCTGTCTCTATACTGCAAGTATGTGTGTGTGTTTGCAAGCCTTATTTAATAAATAAAACCACCTCTTTGCGTGTTTGTGTGTGCTTGGCCTCAGACTTGACAGTATGACGTTAACATGTACACCTTTCTAAATGGTGCTAACTACTAGAACTATTTCTACCTAGAGTTAAAGTATATTGGATTATAGTAATAGGCATTTCTCCATCAATCAGACTGGTCACTCATTCTGTGCTTGCAAATAAAATGTTGGTTCTTACTTTTCATATATATATATATATATAGGTCTTTGGTTATTCGGGTTTTCTCCCGCGTAAAATTGGAAGTGTCTTGGTGACGTTTCGACGAAGTCCCATTCGTCATCTTCAGGCTGGTGTTTTCAGCTTCGTGCTTCTAGGAGTAATGTGTGATCGCAGCTGTTTCTTCCTTTTAACTGCCAGTGGGGTTTGAACTGATTGGGTGGGAGCTTGGCTGTGTTCTGATTGGGTAGAGGTGTGTTCTGCTTGGTTAAGGAGCTTGGCTGTGCTCTGATTGGATGGGGGGTTGGCTGTGCTCTGATTGGATGGGGGAGTGTTCTGTTTGGGTGGGGGCTTTGTTGTGCTCAGGTTAGTCTGAGTAGCAGGGGGATTTGAGATGGTGAGCTTTGTTGCTGTTGTTTGGCTTCGTGTTC
>NW_015389855.1:69196-71890 GCF_001527695.2 Protobothrops mucrosquamatus
CTTATAGACTAGGACATCCAGGAAGGGAAGTTGGTTTAGTTAGGGCTTTCTAGATTTTTTTTTCTCTGTGACCCATTTGCTTTGCTTTTTTAATGAAAAAAAATTAAAACACATTTTAACGCTTTTTTGCCTCTTTTGCCTATGGAATATTCATAATTCATATATTTTATTATCTTTCTTACATAACAGTTTTCAGATACATATTTTGACTTTTGACTTTGTAATAAACTCATAATACTGCAAATATTTTTTGGAAAATCTTATCATGGGTGGGCACAATTGAAGATGGTTCTTCAATTTGTTTCAGCATGACAGTTCAGTCTAAAGATCAATGTAGTATTTTAATGGACAAAGACTACAACACCAGAGAAATGGTACTGGCTCAATTCAAAACTGGGAAAACAAAATGCCTCAATAATACATAGAATGTCATTGATCAATGGTGACTGCATCCTGCTATTGGTGGTTCAAATTAAGAAATGCTATTGCTGAATTGTATGGATTCTGAGATGTAATTACTACCTGTGCTTGTCTCTTCCCTTGGCCTATGCTATGATATGCTATGTTTTGATTCTTGTGATTTTATTTGCTTTGTACAATGAAGAGCAGCACAAGTATTCTATATTTGAGAGGCAAATACTTATTTGTGAGCTAAAAATGAGCACATTAAGAATAGATCACAATGAAATGCTGATTTCTCTTAATAAGGCATCCTAATACTCTTCTGTCCCCAGGCATATTTCCTTTTCTTTAGATGTGGTTGGCTTATATTTGAAATTTGGTGAGTCTCTTTCTAGTGAATTTTGCAGGATTTTTTAAGGATAAGAAATTCCAGAGAATCATTCATCTCTGGATTGCAGCCCAAGACAAAATCTGTTATTGATGCTACATTCTTCATTCCTAATATTTTTACATTTGCTGAGCTTTGTTGCCAATCTTTCTGCACAGGAAATACCATTTTTTTTAGTTAATTGTCCAGTTACTAGAAACAAGGGCTCATTGATTCTTACTCTCTTCTTCTTGACATATTTTTTTGGGAGAAAATCATCATTAAGTAATCCTTCTGTTGGTCAGGTGAAGAGAAATTAGACTAAATTTACAACTTTCTAGAGTCCAGAATCTAGACATTCTCATTTTCTGCCAGCATTTAAGGAAGTAGTAATTTCTCCTGATTAATATATATTCATTATTTAAAATGAGATTGTGGAAATATTTTCTAGAATGTTTTAATCAGAATACTGCCATCCAAAACCTGCTAAAAACTTACTAAACATTGTATTTGATTACTCTGATTTTTCCTTGAAAGTATTACCTTGTCATTTAAACTATTAATAGCAGAGTGATCAATACACAAATATATGTATATAAACACACACATTTGCACAGTTACACACCCACAATTAGACAATCAAATACAGAAATATGTGTAACACATTGTTTGGAAATAAATTATGTATGTATTACTCCCCCAAACATTATTAATTTATGAATTTCTGTTAAGCCCATTTCACTCCATTTTTATTAAATTTGAGAGCTGTGACCTATCTAGAGATTCCTGTTAAATTAACCTAATTAAAAATTAGAAGCACTGAGGGTGGGAAAATGGAATGCATACTTAATGCAACTTTAAGTTAAGGAATAAGAACAAATGGGCAATATTCTGTTTAATATTTAATGTAGTGCTTCTTCCTGATAGAGAAAAAAATATTCTGCCATTTCTAACATTTCTATCAAAATGTTCTACTATTTTCTATTCTTTTGAAATTCCTTAGATTAGATTAGATGGATCCGTAGCTGACTGACTGGCCGTACTCAGTGTGGTCCTCAATGGAACCACATCTACATGGAGGGAAGTGTGTAGTGGGGTGCCCCATGGCTCTGTTCTGGGCCCAGTGCTCTTCAACATCTATATCAACAATTTGGATGAGGGGATAGATGGGGACTCATCAAATTTGCAGACGACACCAAGCTGGCAGGAAGAGCCAACACTCCAGAAGACAGGCTTAAGATACAGAAGGATCTGGACAGACTTGAACACTGGGCACTATCTAATAAAATGAAATTCAATGGTGAAAAAAGCAAGGTTCTACATCTAGACAAGAAAAACCAAATGCACAGGTATAGTATAGGGGGTACCTTGCTCAATAGCAGTAACTGTGAGAGGGACCTCGGAGTCCTAGTGGACAATCTCCTGAATATGAGCCAGCAGTGTGCTGCAGCTGCCAAAAAAGCCAACTCATTGCTGGGCTGCATTAACAGAGGGATAGAATCAAGATCATGTGAAGTGTTAATACCACTTTACAATGCCTTGGTAAGGCCACACTTGGAATACTGCATCCAGTTTTGGTCACCGCGATGCAAAAAAGATGCTGAGACTCTAGAAAGAGTACAGAGAAGAGCAACAAAGATGATTAGGAGACTGGAGGCTAAAGCATATAAGGAACGGCTGCTGGAATTGGGTATGTCTAGTTTAATGAAGAGAAGGACGATGGGGAACATGATAGCAGTGTTCCAATATCTCAGGGGCTGCCACAAAGAAGAGGGAGTCAAGCTATTTTCCAAGGCGCCTGAAGGCAGGACAAGAAGCAACGGGTGGAAACTAAGCAAGGAGAGAAGCAACCTAGAACTAAGGAGAAACTTCCTGACAGTTAGAACAATTAACCAGTGGAACAACCTGCCTCCAGAAGCAGTGAA
>NW_015389855.1:73218-91372 GCF_001527695.2 Protobothrops mucrosquamatus
TAATTCCTAAATATCTTATCACTTTGGAGCTGCTTGTCCATTACATTGCCTGAGACTTGATTTAATATACCTGTATCTGCTCTCTGTTGGAACACAAATTTTAGCAGGAGAGATTTAGCATTATATCACTGATGTATTTTGGCTGATCCTGAAAGAAAAAAAAAATCAGAGTATCTGATTAATCTTGAAGAGAAAACTTCTAGGAACTCACAGCCGTGTAGCTTAGATTGGAATTTATGTAAAATAATGGAAAAAGGAAATAAATATCATTTTTCTATTGTTGCCAGTAAATTTATGTGTTTGGATAATTGAACTGAATTAGTAAATTAATAAACAAAATGTTTACTTTCTATTACAATGTTTATCTTGTATTGTTAGTGTTGTGCCCTTTCTTAAGATCATAGGAGCTTAATATTTTATTAGTAAACTCTCTTGTATTTCCAGTATGGGGACATAATGTTGTTATTCAAATGATTCTATGACCTGGGCAGTTGCTGTAGGAGACAAGTATCAAATCCCCAAAATGAGATTTGGGCAGAAAATTATAAAGAAAGTGATGCATTGTCAAATGCAGATCCTCCCAATTCTATAGAATCTTGCCTGCAGAATGTTGGAGAATGTTGCACCCCTTTTTTGTGTGGGGCCCCAGGATCACTCTATTTTTTTTGCGTGCCAATAAATAAAAACTTTCTTGCAAATCTCAAATCCCTTTGGTTTCTTATTGCCAGTAGCAAATTTTGACAACAGACATTCCCAAGAAATCATGAAGAATTAATCTCTTCAAGATGGCCTTGAGCATAATTCTCCACAAACCTAAAGACACATAAGTATGAATGTATAACTGATTCATTTGAGAGTGGGTGACATCAGTGTTTAATTAAATAGATGTAATAACATATCAATAAAAAATATTCCTGGACTTCCCAAAGGATAACAGAAACCTTAGACAGTAATGTGTGTTTAATCCTGATTTTGAAAACCATCATCATTTAAATGAGAAATTCTGTATTTTTTATTAATTTTATATGTATGTATGTATGTATGTATGTATGTATGTATGTATTATGTATTTATTCTCTATCTATCTATCTATCTATCTATCTATCTATCTATCTATCTATTTATCTATTATTTTTATTTATTAATTCTTGGGACCAAAACTTCAAAGATGGGATTCCAGAAAAAAAATTAGGCAGCATGAGATGTGAAAGAGACTCAAAAACTGTCTTCTTAAGATCCTCTTCTAATGTTGAAAGGGTCTGGTGACAGGCAGGAGAAACATATGTGCTTTAGGCTGGAACCATTCTAATTTTACTCAGTATGTACAGTGGATAATTTTAGGGACAACTTTTATTTCTCTAGAGCTTTTGAAAAAGAGGGCCTGGTTTACAGCGATGGGACTCTTGTAGACGCCTGAAGCCATAGTATTCTAATACCAGGTTAGGGAAATGGGGAAAGATAGGAGAAAGAGTATGTCTCCCAAAGCATTTTTTTTTTTGAGAGAGAGAGAGATGTATCATTTGAGGACGGATTCTGCACAAATATGAACCAATTCTAATTGCCAGTTGAAATATTCCAAATATAGAATAGTGGAAACATTTGACACTATTTTATGATTTTCAGGGAAGGAACAGTAATTCTGGCCACTTGCACTATTTGGTGCTTGTCGATCAAAATAATTTCAAACACATTTCAAAAAACTGCTTAATTACACTTATCTCAAAAATTAATAAAACCTCTTTGCCTTATGTTACATAACTTTTGGGCATTATATTGCCACTATGCAATATCACTAAAATATCAGTTTAGGTATTCCCACTTTGGCCAAAAAACATTCAAGCTTCAAAATAAACTTCACAAAGAATTGGTTTGTCATTTTTCTGCTTGAGTCTGGTTCTGCACAAACTGTATTTTTAATGAAATTGAAATCAATAAAATAGCTTACCTCTCTCTTTATACTCAAACTTTCAGCAGCTCTGTCACAGACGATGGAACTGAGGAAACACACTGAAGCTTTAATGAGAAAATAGTGAAATATCTTGAAACAACCAGATGTGGGTTTGCAAAGCTCTTCATGTTCTTCATGATTGCCCTCCTAGGCAATCAAATGGCATGTTTCTATATCAAATTGCTAAGACTGATGAGAACAACAAAAAACCTCATCCAATAGCCTTATACGTTACACCAGGGGTGTCAAACTGCCAGCCTGCAGGCCGGTTGCATCATGTGGAGGCCGTGCCCACCCCAGCTCCGGCAACGCAAAAAAAGTCGCGATACGTTGTGATACATCACATGATGTGGTGAGTTTGACACCCGTGCTCTACATCATATTCTCTTCTTCTTGTGCCATATCCGTTATCAGACATTGGTGATCATGTTGGCGATCCTGTTTTTATCAGCAGCCGCACGAAAAAGTGCTGCTGAGTTTTGTCCAAACCAGTCCCTTAGATTTTGAAGCCATGATCTTCTTCTTCTGCCTGGACCTCGTTTGCCTTCAATATTTCATATATCACATAATAATGAGAAAGTATGATTCTGCTTAGGATCAGAATGAAAAGCTCTTGAAAAAACAAAAGATGGACAGTTCATTAAATGTCCCTCTTTTTTTCTTAACATCTTTGCAAGAGGAGGAAGTATATCTCTTATTCCTGGACAGTTCTTTAATTTGGAAGTTGCATGTCTGTATTGCTAAAACTAGCAGTTTTCTGTAGTCGCTTGTTTGTTTTTAACAGGGTGAGAAATGGCAGAAGGGAAAGGAAAAAAAGAGAGTTGAGTTGAACTGAGTTTATTCTCAAGACTTGTGAAAAAGACTTCAGACTTCTATATAATATACTTTAAGAGATCTTTAGTGATTTTAAACTCATATAGAAGTTCAGGGGAAAAAATGCTGTAGAACTGTAGTACTTATTCTAATATCAAATCCAAAGCACTTCTTCCAAATATAAATATTTCTGAAAAATGACTACATATGTATATATGCCTGTCTTAAAACCTTTGGAAAGAGTATTAATTTACTTAATGTTTTTAAATGAGTTCCTGTATAGAGACACCTGCTTCCTCCGTTTTGACAGAAATTTGCCTGAAGTGGTCTTTGTACCAAAATGTTCTTTTCATCTGTGAGGAAACTACAGAAGAGTTTCCAACAAAGATCTGCTTGAGTAAAGAAAAAGATAAATTCTCTGTCATGTGTCAACAGCATTCATTGCCCTCCACAGGCTTTTCAGAGGCTTGATTTTTAATGCTGTTTATTGATGTCACTGTGTAATCTCTGGAAATTTATGCAATGCCTCATCAAAGATTCAGAGCCGAGTATGCCATCAGCTCGACATCCTTTCTCCAGCGGCACAAGCCATGTATCTTGAATTGCTATGAATAATTTGCAATGCTATATACACCAACTGTTGCACAGGGAGATGAGGTTATGTTACCAATTTTGATGAAAAGAAATCTCCATTTTATGTGCTTGGCTGCTGATGCAAGCTTTACTTTGCTCTAAGAATTACACTCATTCATTATTTAAAAAAACAAAAACTAATCATTCATTATCCCTAAGAAGCATTTATGAAATGAAGTTAATCAAGCATAGCCTTTAAACTGCCATAAGATTCTCCTGAGGTCATAATTGCATTCAAGTGAGGGCACATTAAGGGTTGTCTCTTACCATGTAGTGACATATCTTTTAGGATCAAAGAACTAGAAAGCCAATGACACAGAACATTCATCTTAAAGATTTTAGATCTATAAGTAAGTCATTCTCAAACTGATCTATGTCAAATGCTGTGATGACAAATTGTTCAATCCTTTTTTAAAAAAAAACATTTTCATTAAAGATTGAAAATGGTCCCTCCTCCAAATGTAAAGTTTAAAAAAGCAGTGATATTCACAGGAGTAAAGGGCTTGGTCAAAGAGAGTCTGATTAGTCAATGCTAATCTATGTCAACATCTGTATTCTGATCTGGAACATTTTGTCATCTCTTCTTTCCTTAAACTCTCATTTACTTAAGAATCCATTGATTAATTTTTCATAGTGTAGATCTTCAGAAATGAATGTCTCATCAAGATTTTGCCATAACTTCGACAGCTTCCACCTCATCTTCAGCTTCAGCCTTGATATATCTATAAAACAATCCAATTACTTGATGTCACAGTAAATAGACACATAAACAACAAGTTATACAGGAAGTCTACATATTATTATGCACACTTACACATTTCTAGCTTCCACTCACAATACATGAGTAAATCTATTATCCACAGCCAGGTTATATCCTACAGCCATTACACTCAGGAGCAACAGCATCAACAGCCACAACAAATTCACATACAAGATCAGAGGCATCTTTGCATGCATTTCCTTATATGTGAGATATACCATTATCTGCCATCAATGCCCTTCTGAATTGTATGTAGGACAAATGGAACAAACTTTGTGCAAAATGATTAATGGAGCCGAATTTCACATCAGGACTCAAAGCAAGGACGAAATGTTATCAGAGAAACCTCCCTGGACACTATTGTCAACTATCTTGGAAAAATGAGATTCTATCATCATCACTGAATAAGAGATTGTTGAACTAACAATCTCAAAAGGCCTCAAGAAACACAGTGGGTTGTTAACACATTATAGTTGTAAATTGAGAAGGTAATGACAATCTGTCTCACACTTAACCTCCATCTGTATAATCAACCTGTCTTCCCTTCCCCTCCAACTTATCCCCATTTAAATCCTATATAGTATCAGCCTAGCCAAACTATGCATCCAATGAATTGAACTCCAGATTCCTAATGAGTAAAAGGCAAGGTTCTTCAATTTACTGTATCTTAGTTTTAAAGCAGCTGTTCTGTATGTGTAAATATGTTCCTGCCTTTCTTTATCAAAGTTCTGCAGGTTACTTGAATTCCCACATTTGATTTTAATCCCAAGGACAAATATTATGAACAAACCTTATAGATATGAATAGAGGCTGTGGAATAATGGGAAGTGTTAAAATAAAATATCAGCACTTTTGTTTGGTCTAATGGTTAAAGACACCAGATTAGAAACTGGGAGACCATGTATAAAAGATGAGAAACTTTACCAAGACAAAAGATTCTATTGTACTCCTGTTAAGCAGTAGTTTTTCCATATTCCCATAATTCATTTTTAAAAACCAATCTCCATTCTGTAATAGTTATAAAACCTACTTTATCAATCAAAGCTGAGGTTAGTTTCATAATCTCAGAATTGTTCTCTCTCACACCAAAAATAACACTTCAATTTCAGAAAGAATAAATGGGTAGATTTGAGATAGAAATAGACCATGTCTAATCAAGTTTTGAGCATCCTGAGATATTATATTAAAAGAAGCCATGTCCCTCATGCTATTCCTATTTGACCATAGTATCATCATCATCATAGCATCATATAATAGGATGCTGACACAGTTTCAAATATAAAGCTCTCAGGCCAATGTAGTAACGTGCCTTGGTATAAGACCTGGTTTAAAAACTGCATTCAAAGCTAAAAGCTTTCAGTTTCTCTGCCTTATATAAAGAGGAAAAAATCATAAATACAGTTTTATTGGAATCTGAATGCAAGCTTGCCTACCAATATTGTTCCTCCTCCCTCCCCAAAATAGAATAGCATTTACTAAAAAATGGTATTGCATGCATGTAGGAATCTTAAGAAATTATCTCTAGTATTAGGTATAAAAAAAACCCAATGACCTGTTGATGATAATTCCTCCTGGATCTTTAACATATGTGCTATTCAATTTTGCAGAAAATAAATGATGGCATTCATTAAAAGATTTTATTCAAAATATTTTAGACTGTATTAAAGCAAAAATCTCAAGATGTCTTATTTGATCAAACAGTGTAAAGGGACAAGTGATTTTTTGGTATATCCGACTTCAGCTTCAAATAGTTTTTAATTGCTATAATCAAATTTCTCCTGGAAAGAAACCCCATTGACCTCAGTAGGAGTTTTGCATATGATCTGCTTACTTAGTTCCTATTATTTATACTTAGTTCCTATTATATCCACTTGTGAATCCCTTGCCTTGCTTTGCCTTGCCTACAGCATGAAGTTCTCCTCTATAATCAAATTAATTTGCTTTAGCCTGTTCTGATATATACAAAATCAGAACAACCCCTAGTGTCAGAACATAGTACACACATATATATCTTTACATAGTAACTAATCTGTAGGAGAGAAGCTTGGCTTGGAACCATTCTCCTCAACAAATTAATGACAAGATAGGTATATATATGGATGGATGGATAGCATTCAATCTTTAAGAAAAGCAAAAAAAAAATGGCATGTTATCTAGTCCTTCAGTAAAGTTGTCTCAAAGGTGCTTTTTCAAAAGGTAACTGGACTTTGTTTTTCTTTGAGGAAAACATTTAGCTTCTCTCCAAGAAGCTTCTTCAGTTATGATTGAATAAAGAAGCTTCTTGGATAAGAAGCTAAATGTTTTCCTCAAAGAAAAATAAAGTCCAGTTGTCTTTTGAAAAAGCACCTTTGAGACAACCATGACCTGGATGACTACTAGATCATTTAGATTTGCTTAGGAAATAAGTTGGTTGTTTTCTATAAGTCTTTGATGCCTGGTTGCTTTGGTTGTCTGGATTTTTGCAGCCCAACCAAATAAATTAGTTGCAATAATGTGGCCAGATCAACTAGAAGCCCAAAGGGCATAGATTACCCAGATCTTCTCTTCCAAGATTAAATAGAGAAGCTGTCTATTTCTGACATCTTAATATTCAAGGATGGTTGGAAGATCTGTGACTCTGATAGTTCCCAAGCTTCTCCGGTCCTCCTTCATACCCTTAAACTGTCAAAACCCTTAAAACAGTCCTGGGATTGCTCTGGATAAATTCCTTCTCAGTGTGATGCAAATATCTGTCTGTTCTCATTTCTGCTCTACATCTGGAAGGGTTTAAGGAATCGTGACAGCCCTCCAGACTTTGGAACCATCTGAGATTAGGATTTGGGTTACCATGCACAAGTGAAGTAAAGCAGTATTAATACTTCACATGAAGTATTACTACCACTTTACAAAACTTTAGTAAGATCACATTTACTGAATACTGCATCCAGTTTTGATCATCGCATTACAAAAAAGATGTTGAGACTTTGGGAAAAAGTACAGAGAAGAGCAACTAAGATGATTAAAGACATGGAGCTTAAAATATATGAAGAACGGTTGCAGGAACTGGGTATGGCTAGTCTAGAGAAAAGAAAGACGAGGGATGACATGATAGCAGTATTCGAGTATTTGAAGGGCTGTCACAAAGAAGAGGGGGTCAACTTATTTTCCAAAGCATCAGAAGGCAAGACAAGAAATAATGGATGGAAACTAATCAAGGAGAGAAGCAACTTGGAATTAAGGAGAATTCCTCTCCTAACAGTGAGAACAATTAACTATGGAACAGGTTGCCTCCAGAAGTTGTGGGTGCTTCATCACTGAGGCTTTTAAGAGAAGACTGGATTGTTGGTTGTCTGAAATGGTATAGAGTCTCCTGCTTGAGCAGGGGGTTGGACTAGAAGACCTCCAAGCTCCTTCCAACTCTATTCTGATTGACTGAAGTGATGAAACAGGTCTTCTATATTTTTATTTAGCAGATGGAGTTTTGACAAGTACAGCATATTATGCAGATATGAAAAAGAAAAAATATTTTTTATGCACTCATTAAAAATGCAGCAGCATTATATTTGTCATCCTTCACAGCTCTGCTTACAGTATTTTCCAATATTTTCTAATTAGGTAGCAATATTCTGTGTATTTCTTTGTTTAGATCCAATTTTCTTGCCATCAAACAATTTTCCTATAAATTTCCTGCTGATACTATGCAATATTGTGCCTGGCATGAGACAGGAAGCCATTTCTTCCAAGGCAGTACAACAATTTTGTTTAATTGAGCTTTGACAATAATGAAAACATTTGTCTCTTTACAACAACTCCAACTGACTTTGATTAAAGATATTAATAAACTTCAAAAGGGTAAATCTAATTTCCCATTTGGAATGGAGAGCAATGTTCCACAGCAATAAAGTGATTACCTCAGAGTTATTGGCAGGGTGACTTTATCCAGGCTTCTCAGATGCTATTTATATTGACCCAAGTGCATCTGGAACCATTGCTGAGGTTAATCCTGTGATGCTGGTTGGTGTGTTTGCTAAGTAATATCTAGGATAAATAGTACTTGATCTTAGTCGCCTCAGAAGAGTCAGAGTGATTGTAGCGTGTCCCTAATATATAAAAATGTTTGAGCTTCACTGACTTACTGACTCTTTAATTTACTGGTAGGCTCCTTCAGTTACTAACAGAGTGTTGGAAACATTTACAAACTTAAGTCAAAGGATTAGCAGAAGAAAAACATCCCAAAAGAGAACTGCCATTGATAAGGGATAGTGCGATGGCATTTAATTGAGGTCATATAATTGTAGGTATGTCACAAAAAAAAAGAAGCAGCCAATATCTAAAGTCAAATCCTGAGAGGAGGAAGTAAGAATTACTAAATAAGGAGAGAGATTCATTTATTTTGTGCTAAATATAAATTCAAGAAGTTTTATTCTTCGAAGACAACATTTTGATTATCTTGTTTAGGAAAATGATACTGGCAAGGGGAAATCTATAAAGAAATCTAACAAACAAATTAAGAGATGCAATATTGTCTCTTTTATTCATGTTGCAAACAGGAAAATGTGTGTATTCTATATCTACTAATCAGTAGTTTTTCTTTTAAAAAAGAAAAAGAGAGAAGCAACCTAGAACTAAGGAGAAATTTCCTGACAGTTAGAACAATTAATCAGGCAGAACAACCTGCCTCCGGAAGATGTGAATGTTCCAACATTGGAAGTTTTAAAGAAGAGACTGGACAGCCATTTGTCTGAAATGGTCTAGGGTTTCCTCCCTGAGCAGGGGGTTGGACTGGATGACCTCCAAGGTCCCTTCCAACTTTATTATTATTATTATTATTATTATTATTATTATTATTATTATTATTATTATTATTATTATTATTATTATTGTTGTTGTTGTTGTTGTTGTTGTTGTTGTTGTTGTTGCTGCTGCTGCTGTTGCTGTTGCTGCTGTTGCTGTTGCTGTTGCTGTTGCCACAATTGCATACTTCCAGTTTCTCATTAAGCAATGATAAAATTCTCCTTTCTGCATAATATTAGATTCCCACGATGGAACAGCACCAGATAACAAACCATATTTCACCTGTTTCTCTTCTGGAAATATTTCAATCTATCAGACTTGAAATAGAACTGAAAGTTTTCTAGTTGTTGATAGAACAAAAAAACATTCATTCATTCATTCATTCATTCACTCACTCACTCACTCTCACTCACTCACTCACTTACTCATTCATTCATTCATTCATTCATTCATTTATATTATGTGCCATCCATTTCATCCAGAGGCAAAGATTAGTTAGTTACTTTAGGCTCTTAATCTCTAATTTAAATAAGATTTATATTATAGTCCTTCTCATTTAGGTTAGGTTAGGTTCCTATTATATATTCCAATTATAAACTTAATTCCTTGATAAGTGTAGGTGCTAAGATTTTATCAGCTATCTTGACCAATAAATTAAAGCTTGCATAACTAAGCCATTGTATAACCAATTCAGTATGAATGTACAGGAGGCCATCAAAATTGCAATAATGACATCATTTTTTTTAAAAAAAATAGTGTTTTAACTCAGAGTAAAGTGAATCTAGCAGCTGTTTTATATTTGATGTTGAAAAATAATTATACATTATTTTTTGAAGATTTTGAAACAGGTTTTGAGCTATTATGAATTTTGACAAATCTAAACTTTGGTTAAACATGGTACTATATTCTGTTCCTCACACAAGTTTTTAAAATCAATATTATATCTTATTTATTTTCTAAAAAAAAAACATGCCACACGTTAATAATGCTGTTTTATTCCTTTTCTTTTTAATTACATTTTAATATTTCTTTTCTTAAGACCTTATTAATTTACAAAATATTAAAGGATTGCAGAGTTTTGTTTTATATGAATAATATATTATGTTTTATACATAAAATACAAACCTCCATTACTAATGTCATATCATTGGTATGGGAGCTTGAAATTATATAAATTAGAGTAAATTGAGTGTGATAATACTGGCTGTCAATAGGAATTCTGACACATTTAACAACACATTTAATAGTTTTGGATTGTATATAAACATTTTCACCTTTTCAACAGAGATAATTGAAATTCTCAATTTTGGAAGAAAATTCTAGACAGATGATTTAAAGTTCCTCAGAGTGTATTGGACAATGTAAATACTACAGGTAATCCTTGACTTACGATCACAAGATGGTTGTTAAGTAAATTGTACCCTATTTTGCAACTTTTTTTTATAATATATTTTGTTATTTTTTTTAACAAAGCACAAGTCACTCAATAATTGGTAAACAGTGTGTTGTCTGGGTTACATTTGTAAAAACACTCCTTAACAATTGATTTCTATAATCTGTATTCCATATATTAATTTTAGTTGATTTCCTCTTTCCCCAAAATATCCTTTTTTGCAAACATTGAGTTAATACAATTCTTATTGTTTTAATAAATGACAATTAAGTATATAATTTTTCCAATATTCCTAAAAAATAATCATCATATTAATATAATATTTCTTTTCTTTTCAGTCATTTGGGTTGCCTTATCATCAGTCCTGTCACAATCTTTATTTTAGTTTATTTCTCCCACCAAATTCTAAATATTCTTACTAGTGAAGGTTTTCTCAACGATTAGTTACATTTACATTGACAGATTTAATTCTATTTTTTTCCATATAAGCCATCTCACATTTTTACATTTCTTAAGGAATAGATAAAAGAGTAAAAAGAGAGAAGAAGAAAAGAAAAACGAAGAAAAAATAAAAAAGAAAAAAGAAGGAAAGAAAGAAAGAGCAACGGAACATAAGAAATAACATACTACTTAGAATATATATCCCTCCTAGGTTAATATGTATTTATTTCCTCAAATTTCTTATTCTTTTTAACCATAGTTAAGAATATATTTAATCTTTAGACATTCCATTCAATAGGTCTAGTCATCTAATCCCTTAACTCTGATTCAAAACATTTTTTTATATACTTTTCTTAAATTCAGTCATATTTAAGTATCTAAACCATTTCATCCCTCTTAGAGTGGTATATTCCAAAATTTTTCTATTTCTTTAACCATATTCAAACACATGCTTCTTTTTTAAGTATTCTCTCTGATATGTCCCATCATCTATTTTCTTAGTCTATTTTGCAACTTTTTTGCCACTCTTAAATGAATCACTACAGTTGTTAAGCGAAACTGGCTTCAGCTATTGACTTTGCTTGATGGAAGGAAACTTGGGAAGGTGACAGTGGGATACTGCAACCATTGCAAACATGCCAGTTGACAAATACCCAAATTTGATCTTGTAATCATAGGGCTGCTATAGTGGTCATAAGTGCAAGGACTGGTTATAAGACAGTGTTTTTTTAAATACCATTGAAACTTTAAACAGTTGCTGAATGAATGGTTGTAACTTAAGGACTGCCTATTTTAAAGAAAAGCAGAAGTCTAAAACTAATTTATATTCCAAGGGGCCTTACTAGTTTTATTTTTTGTGCTATTTTGAAATACATATATGTATATGCATCTTGCAGGGTCATGTTTTCATCATGTATAGGGATTCATCATGTATAGGGAATGGAAAATAATAATTACACAACACTGAAAGCAGAAATCTACATATAGTTTGCATTAGTGGTTTGTTGATGTCTGTTACATGTCAGTATTTGAAAGAGGCATTTTTCTTCCCAGAAACACAAAGGCTTGTATGCTTTTCCTTAAACCACATAATTAATATAAATTCTCTAAAGGAAACAATATTTTTTTTCTCATACCATATTCTTTATCAAATATATTTATTGGATACAAGCTCTTTTAAAATTTTTCCTGGGACTTGACATTCAGAATTGCAGTTTATTTTTCAGACATGTTTGCTATAAACAAATGTGGGGTTTGTTTGGGAGATGTTGTTTAATGCCATCATAAGTACCATGAGAAGTGTCCACCTTTGGTAGATGTTGCATATATTCTCTCAAAAAACTCCATACAGAGTTTCATTTTTGTCCTTAACATGGAAATAGGCTTACAAAAGTAGTGAATACATTTATATGGCCAGGGTAATAGGGAAGAGTGGACACTGTTTTTCAAATAATAGAATTTAAATAATGAATTTCCTGTTGCAATAATAACATATTACCAGTGAGACAATCCAAAGGGCTGTTAAAAATGTACCTTAATTTATACTAGCAATATACATATAGAACAGGGGTCTGCTGGCTGAGGAATTCTGGGAGTTGAAGTCCACAAGTCATAAAAGGGTCAAGTTTGAAGATCCCTGATATAGAACAAGAAAGATTTTCCAGCACCTGGTATGCAAATGCAAACCGTATTTACAATTTCAGTGCCATTAAGTGTCATGCAGAGAGTTGCAATTCAAAACATGGGTAGTGCTAGGGAAAAAAGTGGGCAGGGGGAAAGTTGTGAATTTCTTACATTTCATTTAATTAAAGTGTACACACAATGAAATGCAACCAAATTAATAATATTTTGACTCTAAAAGACTATAATATAGACTTTAATATGATTACCAACATATATACAGTAGGATTATTTTTTCATAGCCATGAAACAGAAAAAGAAATGTGAGAACAATCAAGATTATGACATATTATTTTTCAGTGTATAGTTATTTTTTGTAGGTAAATCCCTAGTAGTTTCATTAAAAAAGTTGAACCCGGCTGTAAAAATCAAAGAAATCAAAGTTCAGAATAAAACAATGGATTAAGAACAGTGTTCTTATATTCAAAATGTTGTGGTGCATTGTTGATTTAAGAATCCTTTCAATTTTCCATGCTCACATCCTTTCCCAGCAATTATTCAATTATGAAAAAAATGCTTTCCATAATCCTCTCTACTTTCAAAAGTATTCCAGTTTATATCAGGTGAAAAAAAAACTTCTGTCTAGAATAGATATTTTAAATGATTAAAATTGGAAGCCACAGTACTTACCTGTGAATCACCCCAACTTAAATCAATGAATATAGCAACATCTATTGTCAAATTCCTCTTCAAATAAATGAATGAGAAAGCCCAGATTTTTATTTGAAATTGTGCATTTGTGCATGTGCGTGTGTGTGTGTGTTGATGTCGGTGTGTACTTTTCTGCCTTAATACAGACATAATACATGAACTTATTTCATTGCAATGTTTGCTATATATTAATAAAATGAAATCTTTGTGATATTTGACCTAAAATGATGCATTTCTATAGTCACGTGATTAGTATTGGCATTATGAAGTGATTGCCATGTATATAGAAAGTAGCTTTCCATACCACAATTGTAGCATTTAGAGTAGTCAATAAATGATATAATTCTTATGGGGCGATTTCTGCTATGGAATAAGACATACCTTTTCAACATCAACTATTTGTAGGAAGATAGAAAATCATTAAGAAGAAAAAAGAGAGCACTACTAAAAATATTTGCCCAAAGCTATTAAGCTATGTCTGATTTATTAATCAAAAGTGAATAGCAATATGCTATGTAGTGTAGATTTATTTAACATTTCTCCTCCTTAAATTATTTTTATATAGAACAGGTAAAAAAAGTAATTATTCTAATTAGGAAAAAAATCCTCCAATGGTTTAATTCATTGTCCAACAAATCAATATTTAATTAACAATGTGTCAGAATCAAAATATTTGGTATTAGCTGCTTCCTGGATAAGTATGTAGAGCAGCAATAGCATTTTTCACTGCTTAGCAAGCCTAATTAAAAATACATCACTATCTCAAATTTGATATCGGCTCCTCCTTTCCACCAGTTTTAAACCATGAAGCAAGTATTTGACAAAAAAACCCCATTATTTTATGAAAAAAATATGGTTTGCCACTAGCCCACAATAGGATAAAGGCAACTACCATATCAGCTTATATCTTTCTTTACCTGTTTCCCATTGGTTGATCACTTCCTATTTTTAAGCCTCCAACCAATCATACAACTAATTTAAGCTGTTGATTGTTTGACCACAAATCTGGAGGGTTTTCTACCAATTCACCTCAATGTGTCAGTATTAAATGGGCTGCAGTCCTACCAGGCCAAACAGATATTTGAATCCTCCATTCCATCCAACTGGCCAATAACATAAAATTGACAGGCATCTTGGTCCTTCAGTTCTTAGTGCTCTATTATGCTTATCAATATAGCTTCAACTCTTCTAAATTGCACATTACATAGAACATAGAATAACAGAGTTGGAAGGGACCTTGGAGGTCTTCTAGTCCACCCCTCTGCTGAAGCAGGAAACCCTATACCATTTCAGACAAATGGTTGACCAATCTCTTTTTAAAAGCCTTCAGTGATGCAGCACCCACAACTTCTAAAGGCAAGCTATTCCATTGGTTGATTGCTCTAATCATTAGGAATTTTCTCCTTAGTTCTAGGTTGCTTCTTCCTTGGTTAGTTTCCATCCATTGTTTCTTGTCTTGCCTTTTGGTGTTTTAGAAAATAGTTTTCAAACTGTTTTGGAAAATACTATCCAAACTATTTGGTGCTTTGGAAAATAGTTTTCCAAACTATTTGGGAAATAGTTTAACCCACAAACACACACACCAACAAGGGGGCAATCAAAGTACAATGACCCAAATGAATGCAATGCTTTTGAACTCAGTCATGGAGACTGGGTTCTTAACAGTTTCTTAGTATAACAGAAAGACAGAATAGCCAAGTTGAAAAGGAAGAGGCAAGTGAACTGTTAGAGAAATAGAGAAATGTTTTAAACTCCAAATATAGTCCAAATATAGCAGAGATGTACATTACATTGGAAAAGTTCTTGTTCAAATATACAGAAAAATAGAACAGGTGGAGAAAAGGTGTAAAAATCTACACAAAGCTTACAATACATTATCCAGTTCCCTCCAGATCATAGCTTCCATCAGATAGAAAGCTGTGATACAAAAAACATCTTAAAGAGCTGGTTGGGGTTGTCACTTTTCTCCATCTCCATTCTAGAATTAATATCTATACTAAGCAGTAGCAATGTCTTCCTAGACTGTGCCATCTATTGTAAAGAATCACAGACATGGCAATTCTCAAACAAAACTAACTGATATCCATATCAGCCTCCATATTACATTATTTTTTAAGTAGAAAAAGGAAGGATTGCAGTTGGAGAAGGGTAAAATGTTCAATGAAGTAATGAGTTGATATGCTCAACAATGTCCTGCTTCTTCACAAACTCTTTTAAGAACATTTGCTCCAGTACTTTTCATGTTTTATAGTAATCCATTTTCTACAAATCAAGCACAGTTCCTGGAAGAGACCAAGTTCTATTCTAGGAATGCTGTGCAATTTCAGCTGCTTGTCACTGTTTTGTCACACACAGATGTTGCAAGCAGAGACTGGAGACCTTTTTTCTATAATTGCAAGTTTTAAATGCCTGAAGTAAGTACTTCTTGAATTTGGGGAAGGTAAAACGTCTAACAGATAAAACTCTTCACAAAATAAAATGAGCACAGAATGTTCAACATTATGTTACCTTTAGGCAGCTTTATATTGTGATCATCCTTAGATAACTGCAAAGTTTTAGTTTCTAATCTCAAAGGAATAGTCCAGAACATTGGGGGGGGGGAGTAGAAAAGTACTCTCTGATAAGAAAAAAAAGTATAGTTTGCACAGGTAAAAATCAACTTGTACAATACTTTCCCATTGGCTATTCAAGTGGATTTTATGACAGATGGGTTTTATGGCAGTTCAAGTCCAAACGCTTGGATATCAACTTAGATTTCAAGAAGAGTCCATCATGCCTTCTGAAATAATTTAAAATCCGTCTTCTGAAAATAAAGCCTTATCTTATTATATTATAACTTTCATTGGTGATACAGTAGTAGGTTTACACAGCAGGAGGGGAAAATGAAGAGAACAGTGTGAAGGAAATCTAGCTATTTGTGGAGGATAATCAGATGTAGCCTAACATCACAGAAGAACATGTATAATGATTCTCTTTCTGTCCAATAATGGGTACCTCTGAGATATGTGCTTCAAGCACACAAAGGACACTAAAACTGAGTATTAATTTATCATACAATACAGACATTCATTTTTAGAACTATATCTCTTTTTAATGTGGTACTGAAAGTGTTTTATGAGGTCATGGATTCTATGATCCTTGAGGCCTCTCTGTCTCTCCCCTCCCTGCCCCTGTTCCTTTTTATTCTGCTCTGGGAATTGGGTTTGGTGGCAAAATTAACTAGCCTTTAGCTGTATATCCATTTCTTCAAATATAAATTTGAACTTTAAAATCTCTTCTCTCAAAGAAATACTCATTTTATTAAGCAACCGTATTTCTTTTCATATACCTTGGGCAAACAGTGTCAAAAGCCTTATGTGTATATTTTCCTTTGCTGCAGTGAAATGGAAAAAAAATCAGAACTTTAATAGATTACTTGGGGAAATTGATTACTGTGGAATGTAGATAATATTTTCTTCATTGCAGCTTGTTTTTATTAGGTGACACCTAAAAGTCTACAAAATCAGGATCCTTTCTGCTTGAAAATCCTATGAATATGAATAGAATTCATATTTTTGTTAAGAGAGTGTTAAGCTTTCAGTTCATTTCTTTTAGTCAAAAAAGTGGAAGGGAAACTCCATCTAAGGATGTAGCAGGTAAAAACAAAATCAGAGATTTCTCAAAATTTCAGCTGGTGCAAAAATAGTAAATGTTGTCAGATATTCAACACAAGTTACACCACTACTGTTTGAGTTGCATTGGTTGCTAGTATGTTTCTAGATGCAATTCAAGATGCTGCTTGTCACCTTTAAAGCCGTCTATAGCTTGGGACTGGTGTAGAGTGAAAGGTCAGAGGGTCCAAGGTTTACCTGCCAAAGGAAAACCAGCAAAAAAATAAATTGGCACCTAGAATTGAGAGAGAATGAGAGCAAGAATGAGAATCACCCTTCCTTACTATAGGATTAGGTTGGATTAAGACTAGAGTGGGTTAAAACTGTATTATACTCTGCACACATATATATTGGCAGAGTTGCTATGCAGTTGAACTTTGGAATTCAAAAAAAGAAAAATGATTAAAATGCAACAGGCTGTACTTACAGTTAGGAAAGAGGGAAGGGAAGATTCTCTTCACAATGAAATGTAAGGGAACATTATTTGGGGGTTAAGAGATTTTTTTTAAAAAAGAGTATCACCCCAAAGTATTGATACTTGGTTCTTTATTGATACCCCAAATCTAGACAGTAGCTTACAAATGAACCTGTTTAATGGAATTCTTGAAAATATGCACACTAAAGGCTAATTTATCTGCAAAAAGCTTGAACATGCCATGTCATCTAATTTTTTTTATAACCACTAAGAAAGTGAGATTGTGTTGTATAATGTTGCAGTCAAATTTGGCAAGGCAGAAGGGCAGACAATGCATCTGAAATTTTGTTCTTCCACAATGAACTCATGCTAAAAGTTCCATTGGAATGTTCTAAGTGGGACTGCTTTATTTTGATTTTATAATAACACATATATTCAATTTTAAATAAACAAGAAGGGATTGTCAAATACAAACATTGTAAACTAGACCATCTTCAGGATATATACAATTTGCTTCAGAAATTCACTTTTAGGAAGAATGGAAAAAAAGTGCATCTCTGCTGCACAGCTACATCAATTTTGGTTTAATGGCAATGTGAACATCTAAACTCGGGCAAAATCAAACATCTTATTCACTGCACCAGATCAAAGCCAACACAGATCAGTTCATGAAATGCCCTTGGATGTCATTATATAAGCCCCTGGCTTATGTTCTCTATGTATATTACACTGAATTCCCATATGCCCATCCAATATCTGAAAAAAACGTACCAAATACTTGTCTAAATAAATAACTCTGGTGACCAGCTCCCAGCAATATCTGCAAACAGCTGAGAAGCTTCTAGAATATTGCTGTTCAGTAATCTGGCTGGCAACCAAATTACTATATTATTCATTTAACCAGACATTTATATAGCTTTGAAGGAAAGTAAATAGCTTATGGGCATAATCCTGTATTTTTAAGCACACAATATGTCAAGCATCTTTCACTCTATTA
>NW_015389855.1:91472-98237 GCF_001527695.2 Protobothrops mucrosquamatus
TATCTTTCTGTATAGAGGACATGATGTCAATATCTGGAACTCCAAAAAATAGTCCAGTCCAATTTAATGGCCATATTAATCAGAAAACAGAACACTGAACTATACCATCTAATAAACTAGTATGAAAAAAATACAAATGACTGTAATCTTTATGGCCCTGAAAGGTTTCATTTAAGAACCAATTGAATCTCCATATTCCATTGATTTTCTGAATTACTTTAATGATTTAGAATGAATCATGCTTTTAAAAAATTGATTGAGAAAATTCAACCTACTCCATTTGCTGCATCTATTCAAAATGAATAAATTGAACAACATAAATGATCTAAATTGAATCACTGATTTATATTGGATTGGATCTTGTTAGTGAACTTAAGACAATGAGAATGGAATTCAGCTCCCAGGCAAAATGGCTCTCATGAAGAGCTCTAGTTTGCTAAATTTGAGATTTGGATGGCTCCTGCCCTGATCATATTCAGGATATTTGTCCAGATTTTAGGCAGGCTGGTATTTAAGCCATTATTGGATGAAGCATTTACATTTGTCTTTGGGTCACTCATGAGATTTTTATGATTATTGTATTTTTTTAAAAAAAGAATTATATTTGTAAACTGCCCAGAGGTACTAGGAGTTCAATGGCCTCGAAACTGTATAAACACATAAATGCATGAATAAATAAATTTGATTCTTTAAAATCCAGACTTAACAAAATCAATTTAGTAAATATTTGAGAACAGAATATGGTGAAATCTAGAGATTATAGGCCCCAAGCATAGGCACATTCCTGCCAAATTCAAATTAAAAACATTGGGAAAGTTAGAGTGAAAGAAAATGGAACAAGGATGCAATTTTCTGAATGCAGCAGAATTGCTTGCTATGGTTGAAGGTAAAATATAAGGAATTTGTTCACTAGAGTTTTCCATCAAATAATTTACTCAGCACATCAGCTCATCTCATAAAACATAGTCACAAGACACTGGCATTAATATCTACATTAAATAATAAAGCAAGAATAGTTCACAACTTTCAAAAAATATATTCATCTTCCCCTTTCTGTGATTGCAACAAACAATAATGGTCTGCACTGTGGGGGGAAAAATGTCCATTTGAAGGAACCAAAGAAGTTGGAGACAAATGCAAAGAAGTATCACTTATTGACATGCATAACTACAATGGGGTCTTATCCATGACAGCACAAAATAACCTCAAACTAAGCAAGATTGTTTGTTTATTGGGTTTTTTTATTTCATCTTTATTAATAACTCAAGGCAGCAAACATACATAACACTCCCTCCTCGTCTTTTCCTTTTTTAATTTTTTTTAAAAATTTTATTCAGAACAAAGTTAAAATACAAAATACAAAACTCAATAAAAATCCAAGAAGACATAACAGAAAACAACAACAACACAAAACTCTTCCTCTTTTCTCAACAACAATCCTATGAGATCGGTTGGGCTGACAGAGAATGACCTGCCCAAGGATGTCCGGTTCCACCCTTTAGCAATGCGGCCAAGGGATCAAAGGGCTTTGCACCCCATGACAGATTTTGCCCTGCTAGAGGACCCTAAATGGGTCAAAAGTCACCCTGTAGAGGCGACAAAGAAGGAGGAGTGCCCCGATGATCACGGAATGATGGCAGTCAATCCACTCAATCCAGGGGAAGCCCTTCTACCTGACAGGAGAAAGGCTAGCTGCACATCAGTGTCTAGCCCAAGCTACCAGCAGCCGAAGTCCAAAAGCACAAACTAGAATAATGGTGAACAGCGTGTTTGAAACTGGGTGAGAATATTGAACTTCTCTCTTCTATTTTGTAACTGAATCCCTGGAAAAGATCCCCAAAGCAAGAAATCCTCCGAAAGTGAGGGAAGGCACTAAATCTCCACCCCTTCATAGACGGAAGCGGCTAATTAACTTCTTCTTTTTTTTTTGTAAAAGTTTTATTAATTTTTTACAATAACAATCTTAGTACCTGGTGTACAGCGTGTTGTCTTGGTTCATAATTTTTTTTACAATCAATAATAGTTAATTAACAGTCAATAATAATTAATTTTTATATTTCCATAATTAGTATATCAATTGATAATATATTTCCTTGATCCTCTCTTCTCCCAATAGTATTCTCCTTCTTCAGCATTAAACAAATATAATTTTTGATATTTAATATTATCCATATATAAATGATTAAATAAAAATATTTTCTTCTATATTTATACCAACAATAATAGTGTCCATATATAGCATTTTTTTCTTATCAACTTATATTATGTTCGTAAAAGTCATTGTATTGATTCACCATATATCTTATTTTCATAAATCTTGTTTAAACTCATTCTCCATAATATTCAAACAATTCTTATTAATCATAATTTTCTCAATAATTAACATCTAAATATCCAAATTTTCCACTTAAACATATCATCCAAGTATTTTCATATTTCATATATTATAGAAATACTATAGGATAATAAGTAGTATAGTATTTTTATAACATATGAAATATGAAAATATTGGGATGGTATATGTAAAGGAAAAGTTTGGATATTTAGGTAACCAATTTTGAGAAAACTATAACTGATAAGAATGATTTGAATATTGAGGGGAAATTAAGTTTAAATAAGAATTTTGAAAACAGGACCACATAGTGACTTAACAAGATGACTTTTACAAATACAAATTGAAACATAAGTTAATTAGAAAGGCGCTATATATGGATATCATTGTTATTTGTACAAACACAAAAAATGTTTATATCCAACCTTGTACGCATTGAAAATATTAAGAAGTATATTTATCTAATGTTGACAAAGGAGAATACCATTGGAAGAAGGGAAGAACAAAGAAACATACTATTAATTAATATATTGATCATGGAATTATAGAAATTAATCATTATTGATTATTTTTTTTAAAATATATGAACCCAGACAACACACTGTTCACTAAGCACCAAAGATTGTTATTGTAAAAAATCAATAAAATATATTTTTTAAAAAAAGAGAGAATGACCTGCCCAAGTGGGGTTTCATGCCTAAATTGGACTATAATTCATACCATCTCCTGATTTCCAGCTTTGTACCTTAACCACTAGACTCAACACCCCCAGAATTATTACACAGGAATAATAAAGAAAATGGTGTAAACCATACTGAGACCTTTATAGCTGGAATGCAGTTTTTGATAATACTATAAGCTGTCCTCACTATGGTTTGACCCAAGACCTTTAAATTTTACATTGTAATCTCAAAGGCTCCAAGTTAACAGGGTTGTTTGGTACTCACTGCTATCTATCGCCTTCCCCTTTCAAGGTTATCAGCTTCATTTATTCCGTTCTGCTAATATATATTTCAGAATCATAAAAAAAGGGTAGAATATTGCTTGTCTGCACACTTGAATCACAAAGAGCATCTTGATTTGTAGCCTGCCAATCACTGTATCTACCAAATTTCCAATTCATTTTGTTGAGGAATAGATTTTTTTTCCTAATGTTTGTTTCATGTTGTTCTTTGGTCCCAAATCCCACAGCACCATCATCTGTCTGAGAGTGGAGCAATGGAGAAACAGAGAGAGAATAAAGTCTAATTCTGAACCAATAGTCAGAAATCAAATAGCTTAGACATCCTGCTTCATTTTTGGATAGATTTTTATCTCTGAATAACAGTACTCTTTGTCCTGTTCAAGTCTTTAGCTTAATGCTAATATACACTCAGTAATCACTTAGTAAGTGGCACTCCAAAATTTGCCATAAAATCAATATCTTTTTCTGAGTAATGATAGAAAGTTCTAAGATCATATAGTTACAGTATTACAATGCAGGAGGCAACTATCATCTTAATACTATCTTCATTAAACTCCATGCACAAAAACGACCACTTTCAGGCGCAATCTTACCCAGTAAAATCTGTTCTATCTTCCTTAATTTCCTCCCAGGGGGATACTACAACCAAGAGTGCAAAGTCCTTTTCATTTTTTTTTAGTACAAATATGCTGCCCTTTTCCGTACCTTAAATCATTTTCTTATTAATTTTGCATTCCCAAAGCTCCTCCTTTGTAGAATTACAATCCTTTCAAAGAAGGTGAAATTTGGTTTACTCTGTAAAATAATGATACAATCCAAACACTTTACTTGGGTTGTTTCTTTCAATGCCAGATAAAAACATCAGACAGGATGGGATATAATTGGATTTTGTCAGGTATCCTGTCTTCTGTTCTGAAATTAACCAAACACAAATCAGCACAGATGTGTTATCATTTCCTGCCTCAAGATAAAACCAAGCCTATGTGTTTTATTTTTTGCTCTGATTAAGGCTGGAAATTATATAATATGTGTCAATTGGTATTGATTAAGATACTAGAGATCATTGCTCTTAATAGTTCACTGATCTCCATCAAATAAAATAATACATGGTTGTTATCCCTTATATTAAAACTAGGATTTATTTGGATGGGAGTGATATTTTTTCCATGTTTCTTCTGGATAAAGATATATATGCTTTAGGACAGAGGTCCCCAATCCCCGGTCCATGGACCAGTACCGGGCCACGGCATGTCAGCAACCGGTCCATACAAAGAAGCAAAGCCCCATCCGTGGGATGCAGGCAGCACACAAAACCATGCACTCTCCGGTCCACGGAAAAACCACTCTCCACGGAACCGGTCCCTGGTGCCCAAAAGGTTGGGGACCTCTCCTTTAGGATCTTCCTCTGACACCATGCCAATAATCAACAGAGAAATCACATAGGAAGGGCCTGTGTGATTTTATAAGTTGATATTCTAAGAGCATAATATAGTATTTTAGATATAGAAAACTAGTGTTTTAATGGTATATTCAGGTTTCACCTCAGAAAACAATTGATTGTTAACAATTTAAACTTTGCTTAGCATAACTCCAAATGAATAGGTAATTTAGTATGCCGCTTCTCTTTAAAAGTATCAAATCCCTACTATATCTTTATTAAAATCGTATTTATTTCTTAAAAGTCTTCCCAAGGTCTCCCTTTCCTATCCTAGGTACTAGTTATTTTCTTTTCTTTTCCATCTTACCCAAATGGCTACATTTTTATTGTTTCTACCTTTTCTAAATAACCTGTCTTCTTTCCTCATGAGAAAGTGAACAGTTAATCTTTTACTTGCATTCCAATAGGACAATTACTGTTTTGTTATACCCTATCTAGTTTTCAAATTAATGTCCATGTGGGATATTAGACTAAAGTTTTCCATGAACATGGCTACTTAAATGAATCTTATCAGATTAATAAAGAAAAGAGGGGCTAGAGTGAATCCATGGAGTCATAAGAAGTTGAGATACCTCACAATCCTGACCAGAATGAATGGCATTGCTGATTAATAGGGCTATCAGGTTAGCAACTGAAAAATCCTACTTGATCATTAAATAGATATCAACCCCTCTAGATACATCAGACTAGAAAATCAAGTCCACAGAAAGACTAGAACTACTTTTATTGAGACTGGCTATAATCAATCCCAATAGTCTTATACTACAGTAAATCAGGAGGCCACCTTCAAACATTATCTTATTTATCAGGGCTTAAAACTGTTCCAAGCTTTCTTTCCCTAGGTTCCAAGGTTATCTACAATAAGCATAAAGAGCCAGAGTGGTCTGTATCTCTTTACTGTCCTCTATTGATTATGTGGCATTTTTAAGATTAAGACTCCAATAGAAAAGAGTATCTGTAGCTAAGTGTTGAAATGTGGAGTCCTTGATGCTTTCCAGGCTTAGTTGTTTGTTTTCAGATGTTTTATTAGTCAACTAGGTAATATCATCAAAGTGAGTGGGTGTGGGGTTTGCTAGTAGTTCAAAAAAGGGGAGAGAGTAATCTACATTCCTTAGACTATATAGTAGTCTATATAACCTAAGGACTGTAACAGCCACAAACAGGTAGAAGAGTAGCAGAGTGCATCTATGAACACTAACTAGCAGGCAAAAGACACAATGAAAACTCACATAAACATGAACTCACATGAACAGACTCAACCATAGCTTCAGCTGGGAAATTGTGAGCATCCTAGACCAAGCTAAATCCAAAAATGAATCCAAGAATTCCTGGACACTTGGTTTTCAGACAAATCAGCCATTGATAGACACAGAAATAAACCACATTTGCATACCAATTAAGGAGAAAGAAAGAAAGAAAGAAAGAAAGAAAGAAAGAAAGAAAGAAAGAAAGAAAGAAAGAACCAGAAATATATCCTTTCCAATCACCAACCCCCAGATAAGCAGGCTTTAACCATAAAAACAATCAAACAGAAAACAACAGCATAACCAAGGAATTACCAAGGCAAAAACCACTCCCTCACCAAAACTGGCAAAGCCAGCTATTGTATATAAACAATACTCATTTGCATATAATGCTATCTATTTGGGTAATGAAATGTCTCAGTGCAAACAACCAAGCTCAGAGAACACAAAGAACTGCATATAAGCTTATGCCTGGTGATTCTAGAAACATTGAACTACATTTTTTCAATGCCAGAGTTCTTGTATAGAAATTTACCCCAAATTGATTTTTATTCAACTTTGGACAAAATACTGTGCTGTTTCTGAATTACATTTTTGGACGTAAAGCTATCATGTACTGAAGATAATGTTTGATGAAGATTCTCAATTATCCAGATAGAGTTGTCTAAGAGTTGATTGATGCCTGTATATTTTGACCAAGCCTTGTTACCAGATCATGGATCACTGAACTGCTACTTGACTATAGTTTTCATTTGTTCTTCCAGGTGCAAGGTACTTTCTCTGCTAT
>NW_015389855.1:99288-102673 GCF_001527695.2 Protobothrops mucrosquamatus
AAGTGAGAGACAAAAAATAAAAGAACTGTTTTGTTCAGAGGCCTTCAGCTGCATGACATCAATCGACCTTTGTTTTCAAGAGAATTAACCCAGTGGAAGAAATGTGCCTTAAGCTGGGAAAAAAATAACAACCTTGTAATATGTAGACATGCATAAAATAGACAGTTATCACGTCCCTTAATAGCTGTAAAATCTTTCCCTCAGAAATTTGTAACTTGTAAATACAGTTAAGGTTGTGCCACCATATGAATAAAGACTAAATGAGGAAAAAACATCTTAAAATTAAAGAGATGTTACAAAATGCAGGTGTTTTACCTTCAACCCAGATATTTCTGCCTCACCCAAAACTGAAACTGCATGTTTTAGATATTTATCTATAGGAGAAAAAAATTACATTCCAAAGAATTACTTATTTGCATTATGTCCTGGGGCGCTAAAACTATGGATAAGCAGAATGGGACATCCTGTTGGTTCCTTTCTTTGTCTCTGCTCCTCTTTCTGCAGTCAGAAAACTGATACCATTAGAGCTCACTCTAATGTTCTGCTTACTCCATCAGGAAAATCACCTTGATAACATTTCCTGAGGACTTAATCTCATGTAGTCACCTCTGTCTCATTTCCATCCCACTGAAGATACAACTCAGAGTTGTTTTGATGTGAAAGTGGTCCTTTCCTTCTTCATCTGAAACCAATTTACTCTAGTGAATTAAGCTGTCAGGGGCAATGATCCAACCACTACCTAAGAGAGGGAAAAGCATCTCATATTGCCTAACCTCTATCCAAGAGTCTTGAATCAGAGATCAGTAAATGGAGGTTTAAATGTGACTTTTTTGGAGAGGGAGGCAGTGCAGAGGTAATGAGAGGGGAGAAAAGTACAGAGATTTTGGGACAGAAGACTTGTGGAATGACTTTCTCTTCCTTAGCTCCTAACAAACACAAATGTTACTCTGCCATGAAATATGATATGGACCTATGTAAAAATGAGAAAAAGAGTGAGAAAGGGGAAATAAGCTACTTGTATAAATGCTACTTCACAATGTATCAGCCCCCAGTCCTAGAAATGATAAACATCCCCATTAAAAAATAAATAAAAAACAGGAAGCATAAGTCAGAAGTGGTTCTTTTTATAGTCAAGACAAAATGCTAGTAAATGACTTTGATGCCTCACATCTATCTGAAATGACTAGTATATGGTTATCAAGCTCTTTGGAAAAAAATCAAGGAGGAGGAAACATTATCAACTAACTAAATTAATTTAAGTAATATAAAAGTTACTATAGCCATCACTTTCCTGTGAATTACTTTTTCATTATTATCTAGCCTTCTAAATTCTTTCTGATAGGGTTCAAAGAGAAACACTAGTTCAGTCTTTGGTCCCATTGTTGTCTAAAAAAGGTACGAGAAAGCAGTCTCAAAAACATTGTGTCCTGGATACTGGCTTACAGTTAATATCTTGTATAATTCACTTTCATTCAATTGTGTCTGATATTTGGAGATTGCTTGGACAAGTGCTTGCAATTTTCAGAAGTGGATTGCCATTTTCTCCTATTTAGAGCAGAGAGAAAGTGACCAGCTCAAGGTCACCCAGCTGGCTTTATCCCAAAGAGGGACTAGAATTCATAGTTTCTAGCCTGCTGCCTTAACCACTATACCAAACTGGCTGTGTTTCACATAGGAAAGTGTTTTTTGTTGGCTGGATTTACTGGGTTGCCCTTTAGAAGAGGGAAGCTGATAGTATCTATTTACAAGACTCCCTTTACTTCTGCTCAGAAATGTTAAGCTGTTTGATTGCACTATCCTCTGTACCAAACCCTGGTGTTCTGATCTAGTAACACTGTTTAGTTCTGACCTAATACCTTCCTTATTAGTTGCTCATCAGCCTGGAACGAACTGCCCCCAGAGATCAGGGTGATCCCTGATCTCCCTTCCTTCCGCCGCGCCCTCAAGACGTGGTTGTTCCAGCTAGCGGGACTGGCCTAAGGGATTTTAAAGGGGTTTTAATTACTTTTAATCTGACATATTTAAATATTTCTTTTTAATCAAATTTTAATTAGGTATAATATGTATAATATGTTAGTANAACATAGCACAATTGATCACTTTAGTTGGTAAAGTGACTAAAGCTTGAGGGAAAGAAGAGTGCAAAGTTGCAAGAATCAGCTCTCAGTTGAGGGAGGGAGGAAGAAACAATTAAATTGGTATTTTGTTCTTAAAAGTAACAAATTGGAGTTTAAAGTTGCTGTGAAAGGTAGTTTGGATTGTTAAATAAGTAATATGAGACTCATGACTATCAAATAGTAGTGATGTTAGCAAGTTTCCTTAAAAGATTCCTCTCTTGATATTAAACTCTTCCAGTCTATCATTATTGTGCCATTGCTGTTTCAACAAAGCTTCTGTTGTTTTTACTGACTTCTGTTATTTCTAGGCACTTGATTATTCAATCATGTGGCAGAGGTCAAATGCCTTCTTATAATCAATCCAAACTACATTCAAGTTAGTCTTCTTTATCTTGCAGTTTTCCAAAATCATGTTAGTTAGGAGCTGATTTTTTTTTCTGTTCCTCTGCCATTTGTTTTCTGCTTAGATGGAAAGAAAGATGGATTTCAATGGCATGCTGTTGTATAATAGCTACAAGAGTGAGGAATGGTAAGCAGGTAATCTGCCTGTAGTTGCCGGGTGTGTCCCCTTTTGTTGGAATTTTCATTATCATGTAGGCTTTATTACTATTTTATTCTCACTTTCATTATGTATCACCCAATGCCTTAACCATGGGTGTCAAACTCGATCGTGTCATGTGATGTATCATGACGTATCATGACATTTTTGTCTTTGCGGAGCTGGGATAGGTATGGCCTGCACGTGACACATCCGGCCTGCAGGCCACCAGTTTGACACCCCTGCCCTTAAACAATGAATATTGCATATATAATGCTGCTAATTTAACAATGCTAATGAAATCTCATTATTACAAACATGTGGATATAGGTATACAAGAGTGCACCTGTATTCTATTCCAAAGCTTCTGCTTGCTGAAACTTCTTCTTCTTTTTTTGTTTGTATTTCCCGTTTCCTTGCCTGGATGACTGTCAAACTCATTTGTTTTAGAGGATTTGCAAATTTGATTTTCCTTGACAGGCTTGGATTCAATGTGTATCTTACAGGAGTTGTTTTCTATTAAGTAATGGCAAGTGAGAGACAAAAAATAAAAGAACTGTTTTGTTCAGAGGCCTTCAGCTGCATGACATCAATCGACCTTTGTTTTCAAGAGAATTAACCCAGTGGAAGAAATGTGCCTTAAGCTGGGAAAAAAATAACAACCTTGTAATATGTAGACATGCATAAAATAGACAGTTATCACGTCCCTTAATAGCTGTAAAATCTTTCC
>NW_015389856.1:0-11922 GCF_001527695.2 Protobothrops mucrosquamatus
TTAATAAAATCAGTTTAATAAACACAATAGATTCCTCCATCTATGCTAGTCACAGGACAGCTGTAATACACTTTCACCAGCACAAAAAGTAGAGATTATTGTCAGTTGAGATGACTTTACAGAGATTTGATAAATTCACAAAGGATACATCCAACAGTGGCTAATATTACATGAAAATGTCATTCAGACAAATAAAAAAATTGTTCAAAACGTATCAGCTTTGCTCAAGTTAGGGCTTTCCTTAGAGAATATTCAGAAAATATAGTAGGTTCAAAATGCATCCCTCAGGCTCCTGACAACATAATACAAGTTTAGCAAGGGTCTCTAATTGGTTTCCAGATCCAATTTAAGGCACAATTCTGACCTATAATGCCCTCCATGAAATGGCATTCAGATAGGTATGGACAGTTTTTTGGCCAGATTTGGTCCTCTCAATTAGATTAACCCAGTGAAAATTTGTTGACAAACCCTTATTCTAAAGAGGTTTGGAGAGTTTAGATAAGAAAAGAATATTGCAGAACGAAAACTGTAGAACAGCTGCCTTTTTTGTTGGCCTATGAAAACTGTTGAAAACCCAGATGTATTGGAGAATCTTTTTGCATATTTGATTTGATTTCATCTTCTTATCTCTCCTATCTCAGATCCTACACATGACATGATCAGTTGCATATTCAGTTGCAAAAAATATCAAAATCAAAATGACAAGAGTTTCAAATACAACAAGGGAAACAGACTAGCTGTGGCTTGTAAATAAAATTCATGCTGGTGAGCCTAATTAATGCTTGGAAAACATCTGGTGTGTAAGTAGTCAATAGTCAGATTGTTCTGCTTTTTTTCCCCATTACATAAACCCTACTCACATGAGTGAGCTTGTTAGGTTTAGGTTCTTGAAGTGCTCACTGTGTATTCAGGTTAAGTTCCATCTGGTTGTCTCAGAGCAGGTTCCTTGTCATAATATATGCTTTATATTGTATTTGTTTTCTATGTGAGCTGCTAAGAATTTTGATACAATATGATATGGGATAAATATCAACTGAAAACTATCTGTTTCTTAAGATAATTCCTGAAGAAAATAATATTTTATCCATGAGTGATTTACTGCCACCAATAGAGAAATGATACGACCTCTTTAGAGCAAGAATAAGATGGGTATTTGGTCTGAACTAAAATGACTCTCTAATTAAAATAGATTAGCAATTTATTGACAGTGAATATCATGCTTTTTGCAAAATACTTGAATGTATATATGAATGACAAATTACTCAGTCATTTTCCTTATTAAGTGTTCCCTGTTGTTTAGTTTAGGTCTAAATACAATGATATAGCATTTAGGGAAAAAGATACAGCCTAGGAGCCCAGCACTAGAACATAAGATGGAGAAGATCTCCACAGCCACCATGGCTTTTCCTCTAGTACTCAGATAAGTTGGAACAAAGGAGACCCAAACACTACAGAAGGCCAACATGCTAAAGGTGATGAACTTGGCTTCATTAAAGCTGTCAGGCAGTTTACGAGCATGGAAAGCTACGACAAAGCTGGCAAAGGCCAAGAGACCCAGATAGCCCAGAATACAGTAAAACATGGAGACTGATCCTTCATTACATTGCAGAATGATTTCTTCATTTACTGAATGCATGTCTAACTCAGGGAATGGTGGACAGATTGATAACCACACGGTACAAGTTCCTGCTTGGAGAAGAGAGCAAGCAAGGACAATGGAAACAGACAATCTTTTCCCTACCCATGTCCTCACCTTTGATCCAGGCTGTGTGGCTATAAATGCTAGAGAAACAAGAATGGTTTTGGCCAATACACAAGAAACAGCCATGGAGAAGATAATACCAAAGGCAGATTGTCTAAAAGAGCAGGTGACTTTCCTTGGTTGTCCAAGAAAGAGCAACGAACAAAGAAAGCAGAGCAGAAGACAAACAAGGAGAATGTAACTGAGATCCCGGTTATTGGCTTTGACAATGGGACTATCTTTGTGCTTAACAAAAGTTCTAAGCACCCATAGTGTTACCAGGGAAAATGAAATAGCAACTGAAGCTAAACTGATCCCTAATGGTTCTTCATAAGAAAGAAAGCTTATTCTTTTAAGGATGCATCTGCTTTTTTCATGGTTAGCATACTGATCTTCTGGGCATTTGTAACAATCTGTATCTGAAAAGAAAAGTCCCATGTTAGTGCTGATTCATGACTAAATCAATAGCCATAACAGGTAATAACAATTGATAATCAAATTATGCTTAACCGTGCTTATACCTTTAGTAATACTGAATACAATATCTTGTTTTCAATGGTGCCCAGCTGATAATGCATTTTAAATGGCACCTTTTTACAAATCTGATGAAATATATACAAATTAAAGTATAGCTAATGAAATCAGTGTATAGCTATTTGATTAAAACTCAGCCCAAATAATTATCCTCATGTGTTAGATTATCCCCACCAGCAGGAAATTTCTACAAAAATGGCATTCAATTCAAGTATCAATTCAAAGGCTGCTTTTCAAAAACAAAGGAATGCACAGACCAAAAAACTAAAAAAATAAGAAATTAATGTGTCCAGTCCAATATGTATACATTATTTTAATTGAAACTGAATTAGATGTAGATAGTTATAGCTAATATTCACTTTCAATTGTGTCTGCATGGTCTCTCTTTCTCTCTCATCCAGAGATAGTTGATTTTTTGGGGGAGGGGGCTCAATTGAATCTATATGATGAGCAAATTTAAAGTATTTCAACAACACTTACCAATCTTGTTTGAAACCTTCCCTTTTGGACATGGAACACAATCATAGCAGCAAAACTTTTTTCCTTCACTCTTTCTCTTCTGATAACCAGCCTGACAATTTTCATTACACATTGAAATGGGAACAACCTACCAAATAAAATATACATAAAAAAGCTTCAGTGCAAACTGGGTTTATTCAAGAACTTTCAGTTGCTACAGTGAAATAAAGAAACGAACTTCTCATACACATACACACAAGCAAGTTCAATGCTGAATGAAAGCACCAAAAATGTTAATCACAACTTCATATTGCATTTCAGTCATTCAGTAAGTAATGTTATTTCTGTTTTCGATCTGCTGGATTTTATTGAGTCATGTCAACAAAAAAACAAAACAATTCAAGATAATGTTTTCAGCACAGGATTGAACTGTAGAGTCCTTGGTGCTCTCTGAGCTTGGCTATTTTCTTGGAGATGTTTCATTACCCAACTAGGTAACATTTTCAGTACATTGAAGATGTTGGGTAATGAAAAATCTGCAAGAAAACAATCAAGATCAGAGAACATCAAGGACTCCACAGAAAGTCTGCATTTAAAAGACAAAAGCCACTCTTTTGAAGACAGCAACATCCATATTTTGGACAGAAAGGACTGCTGGTTTGAAAGAGGGGTCAGAGAGACCATCTATGTCAAAACTGAACAGCCCTCTCTAAATAGAGGGGGAGGGATATGACACTATCTCCAGTCAACAACACAGTCCTTTCAACAGTTCCAAGAAGTCTCCACACCCATTTGCACTACTCAGATGATCCAGATGACACAGATAAACCTCCAGGTGGCCTCAGCAACTCTCTAAATGAATACAAATGACTAACTATCTGCAAGGAGTATAGGTCCTTCCATCCCCACCATCCAGTCAGAGCTGAAGAAGCTTCTTGGATGAGATGCAAAATATCTTCAAAGAAAAACAAGAAAGTCCAGTTGCCTCATGAAAAAGCATCTTTGGAACTCCACAGAAAGGCAAATTTCCAAGCCCAATGAACTCATATGAGATTGTTCCATCAACAGTCACTGAACTGATACCTGATTGAACCATCTGTGCCAAACTATCATGTCCTCATTAATAATTAATTCTTTTCCTTCAGGTGCTTCTCCATCCACTCTTCCAATGTTTACCCGCTGAAAAGAGATGTTGGGAAAGGTGACCAAGTTCATGAGGTCAAATCCATTTTCTATTTCCTTGCTTTCACTAAAGGAAATTGTTTCTCCAGCAGAGTTGTTAAATGAAATGCTTTGAAGAAATGGATGGAGCTATGTGATTTGGAAAACAAAACAATTAAAAGGGAATGAAAGAATAAAGTATAGTAAAGATATATTTAACAGATACACACACACACACACACACACACACACACACACACATATATATATATACTGCTCACAAAAATAAAGGGAACGCAAACCCCTTCAGTTCCATGGTAAAATATTCCCTTTATTTTTTTGAGCGGTATATATTAACCAAATAAGAAAGAAAAACAATATAACAAACCAGACTGTTTAATATAAACAAGCCTGTGGTTAAAAAGAGTCACTAAGCTTTCGTCAGGCCAAACTACCGACTTCATCAGAGTTGGAGTAAAAGGAGATCAGGAAGGCAGCTCATGCAACCTCCTGCCTCTGTGCCTCCTGCCTCTGCCTCCTGCCTTCCTTGAGCGCCCGTTGATTGTATTAATCCGTACTGCGCAGAATTGTTCTGCATCAGGCAAACTGTCCTTGGCTCCACTGGTTGTTTTACGATCCTCAAGTGCTCTTTTACAGTGTGTGCAAGCACTTGGAGGGCGGCTGTCAACCGGTCCCTGCGCCCAGTCTCCCTCCCTCCCAGGGCCATTATCCTCCCCCACCCCCAAGGCCGTTGTCATCTCCCCCGTAATTCCTCCGCCCCAGTCCTTCAAAAAGCAGTTGTTCTGGCATTCCTGCTCTGCATCTTCCCCCTCCTTCCAGATCGCCTCTGCTTGTCCGTCCCTGGCTTAGGGTCATTTGGTCCATCATCTCTGCCCATGGGAGTCGTGGTCGCCTCACCTGTAGAGCCATCATCCCAATTATGCAAGATGCTGTCCCATTGTTTTGGTCTCTGGTTTTCCCCTTTAACCAGGTCATTGTCCTCCTTAGGGATCGTGTCCATCTCATCCATCATTCTACTGCCCCAATCCTACGAAGGAAGACTTGAGTGTCTTCTCAGCAGACTGTGGCGCTGTCTTTCCCATGCCCTAAGAGTCTGATAAGACGCAGAGCAGGAATGCCGGAACAGCTGCTTTTTGCAGGACTGTGGCAGAGGAATTACGGGGGAGAAGACAATAGCCTTGGGGGTGGGGGAGGATAATGGCCCTGGGAGGGAGCGATACTGGGCGCAGGGACCAGTTGACAGCCGCCCTCCAAGTGCTTGCACACACTCTAAAAGAGCACTTGAGGATCGTAAAACAACTAGTGGAACCAAGGACAGTTTGCCTGATGCAGAACAACTCTGCACGGTACGGATTAATACAATCAACGGGCCAATGATGCGCTCAAGGAGCCGGGCGCAGAGGCAGGAGGTTATATGAGCTGTCTTCCTGATCTCCTTTTATTCCAACTCTGATGACGTCGGTAGTTTGGCCTGATGAAAGCTTAGTGACTATTTTTAACCACAGGCTTGTTTATATTAAACAGTCTGGTTTGTTATATCCTGGTGTTCGTTTTTCTTTCTTATTTGGTTAACATAATGCCCAGGATTCACATTTTAGCATTTTAAAACACACACACACACACACACACACATATATATAGAGTGCTTTTTTTTCAAAAAAAAAAAAAAAAAAGGTGCCAGAATTCACACACATCATACAACCCGCCTTGCCTACCCTACAAGGTTCCATCCAGAAAAGGTGCCGGAACTCCATTCTGGGCGTTTTATGAGAAAAAAAGCCCTGTACTTGTTATATATATATATATATAACAATATAATCAAAATTGCTCTAACCTATCCACTGAAGATTCATTTTGGCATGAAGTTTACCTGCCAAGATTGAAGTCCTTGACATAAAGATCTTTTACATGCTACCCAATTTTTTTGGTTGGATCGGAGTGAGAAAAGAGCATGCAAAGCATGTGCCACAGCATAAACAGCATTATAGATGCTATAGCTGTGTCCAGTCATCTGGGTTTCAAAAAGAGGTTGAGGAAGATTTCCCAGACTGTCCTCTCCAGAACATGCATCATTGTCTGACATTAACTCCAGTAGTTCTGGAAACAAACAGTCGAAAGCTTGTTCCCATACATCCTTAATAAATCCATCTCCTGTAGTCCAGGAAGGTTTTATGATTTGAAGAAATTTCTTGAACCCTAGAAGTTCTCTTGAGTGAATTGTAAAGGAGATGGCACCATGGAACAACTGGCTATTCCAATTTCTTTGCATTCCTGTTAACACAAAGTCAGACTGGGCAGTCATGATCCACACTTTTCCAAAGGACAGATGTTCCTTCATTCCATTGAGAAGAAATATAACAGCAGCCAGCCATAACACTTGCAAAGATTCTCCATAAATGATAAAGGTACTAATTCTGTCATCTATTAAGGGCAAATATATGTCTGATGCTATTTCAAGTATTTCTTTTAAATTATCCCAGTGGGCTAATTGTGGGATTCTTTGTGTATAAGCTGAACAGATTCCATTCTGGGAAAACAATTGTTCCATGGTCCCTAAGAAATGTTCTCCATTGCTATTATCTACAGCAAAGATTCCAACCCATGTCCATCTGAAATGTTGAAGGAGTTGGATAATCCCAGCATATTGTTTAGATTCACTTGGAACCATGCAATAAAAGGATGAGATCTGGGTTCTATGAATGTTTTGTGGGACAAATGAGCCATATGTGAGCTAAAGAGAAGAGGAAGAAGAAGAAGAAGAAGAAGAAGAAGAAGAAGAAGAAGAAGAAGAAGAAGAAGAAGAAGAAGAAGAAGAAGAAGAAGAAGAAGAAGAAGAAGAAGAAGAAGAAGAAGNGAGGAGGGGGAGGAGGAAGAGGAGGTCATCAGTATTTCTTGCTCATGCAACAGATATTTATTCAAATAATTTGTTAGATTCAAGAATTACAATTTTAGAATGCAAGGAAAAGTTTTCAAGCTATATAATTGCAAGGCTATTTAGGACTTTTTAGATTCTTAGCACTTTATAACAGTAACATATAGTCGTTAAAACATCCCTAATATAAATTAAATTATCTATCTGGATAATTCCAGTCATTAGATTTACATTTAGAATATTGCACTGGACTCAAGCTGAACTAGAAACTCTGGTTAGAAAGACCAGAAAAATAATGACAATCAAACATGTCTTTCATCCACATAGTGATGTTGACAGACTGCAGTTAACAAAGAGCATAGGTTGGTGTGGAATGTTGCAATTATACGGAAAATTACAAAGAAAAAAGGGCATTGGAAGAATATCAAAAGGACAGTGAAGAAGATGCACTGAAACTAGTATACCCTGAATGTTTACTGAATACCAGGGAAGCCAAGGTAGCCTACAAGAAATATGAAATGAAGAATAGAAAGTAGGCAAACTATTACTTATTCGGTACATTTAAAAAAACCAGATAACAGCAAAACATGGTAGTAGCTAAGAGCACAAACATTGAAGAAAGAGACAGAGGGATAATTCTAGCCACAGAATAAAACAAAAAACCCAAATGTATATGAAGTAAGAATTGAGAAGACAGCAAAAGACAACAAATGTCGACTCTGCAAAGACAATGAAAAAACAGTGGACCACCTAGTTAGCTTCTGCAAGAAGATCACACAGATTAAAAACAACGTCACGACAAAATAGCAACTATAGTGCATTGCAATATCTGCAAGACATACCATTTGTCTGCAAGAAAAAAAAACAATGGGACTACAAAATAGTCAAAGCAATAGAAAATGAAGAAGCTAAAGTGTTCTGAAAATTTAGAATTCAAACAGACAAGCATCTGCCACATAACACCTCAGATATAATAATTACCAATAAGAATTTTTTTAAAAAAATCTGCCACATAACACCTCAGATATAATAATTACCAATAAGAATTTTTTTAAAAAAAATCTGGATAATGAACATGGCAGTACGTGGAAGCAGCAGAATAAAAGGGAAGGAACTGGGAAAAAAAATCACAAAATACAAAGACCTGCAAATAGAAGTAGAATGACTGGGGCAAAAGAAAGCAAAGATAGAACCTATAGTAATAGGCTCCTTGAATGTAATCCCAAAACAACTGGAGAATCACTTGAACACTGTCGGCATTGACAAAATCACCATCATTCAATTGCAAAAGGTAACTTTACTTGGAACAGTTTACATCCTGTGATTATCCTTTAATACCATCAAACATCAACATCTGCCTATCTCAGGTCCTTGGGAAGGACTCAATAGACGGACAAAAATGCCCAATCCAGTCTAAACATCTGGTGACTATGTGGCCAACCATAATAAGAAAAAAAGAATAATAAAAGAAAAATAATAATGATTCCTCCTTTTAAAACCCAAGGTAGTTATAAAAACAGAGTGTACTGTTGTCCTTTTGTACTCCAGATCCTACCTGTGGAATCTTGTAGAAATCTACTATGTCTGCCATATAAGAAGAAGTAGCAGAATCCAGGCCTCCAATGATGCCTATGATGTTTTTATTAATGTCACATTTATAATTGGGGACAAATCTCTGTGATTTGAAAAGTAAGTCCAGAGTGGTCCGATAGGTCATCTTTGCATCATAGTAGCTGTCATAGATGTGGAATCCAAGGGTGACATTAGACAAGATCTGAAGATTCTCATTGATTTCTTTGACAGCAAAGGCCAAGGCAAGGGCATGTTGATAGAATTTTATTATCACACTGTAAATAGTCATTTTCAAAAATAATTGTACAATGCCTCCAAAATTTTCATTTTTAAATTTTTTAAGTAAATTAGCAATTGGGATTTTTGTGCTATTTCAATTGTCAGCACATTTAGTTTCTTTTATAGATATACTATGTATCATTTAGGACAAAATATAATTTGGAAGTTGCATCAAACTTTTCAATATCTACATTTATGTTTTGGAATCCCCTTGGGGGCAAAAACATATTTTCTAAGGGTTAATAGCTATGCTTGGAATCCAGTGAGATATGATACCTTTTGGACACCTTCTTCCCTCCCTTCCTTCCTTTCTTCTTAAAAATTAAAGAACCAAACATTCAAGTGACATATAATTCTAGGATGGAGTATGGGATATTTTGGAATCTTCATTTCTTAGTTGTCCCAAAGGTGGTTTTTTTTTTCTTTTAAAGGCAACTGGACTTTTTCTTTCTTTCTTTCTTTCTTTCTTTCTTTCTTTCTTTCTTTCTTTCTTTCTTTCTTTCTTTAAGACATTTTGCTTCTCATTCAAGAAGCATTCTGAGTTCATCCTCAGTTCAGTTCTTGATTGAGAAGTGAAACATCTTCAAGAAAAGAACAAAGAAAGTTATCTTTTGAAAAAGCATGTTTGGGACAACCATGAACTGGATGACTGATAATATCCATAGCCATTTCTCAGTGGTTGTTTTTGTTTTTGTTTTTTTAGACTTCAAAGTTTTAAGATTTACTGCAACATAAAATACGATGAAAATAAAGATTAAAAAAGGAGGGAATGCAGGAGGAGGAGAAAAATGGTGTTGACCTCTAATGTTTTCCAATATAATAAAGTACTAATACAACTTCTTACATTACCTAAAGTTATTACAAGTCAGTTCCACATTTCATAAGTTAGCTCTATATTCATGGCCTATTGTCCTATGCCCATTCAGTCATTAAGTTTGCAAATAGTTATGACCTTGTTACTTGCATTTCAAAACTAACTGAATTTTGAAATTTTGAAACTAATTTACTTGCAAAAGAAGGTCTTTAAAAAAGGAGAAAACATTACAAAAGAATTATGTCAACTTCTGTTCATAACATTAAAAAAGTCAAAAAGAGATCTAAACTCAAAATCATATTTCTATGTTGTGAGACTGCTGTTGCTTCTGCAAATAACCCTTTATGATTTAATAACTCTGTGTATCTAGTAACACAATTCTGTCTCTTTTAAAAAAAGACTAGTGCTCCCCACCCTCAGATCATGTCCCAAATTAGAAACAACCTGTTACTTGGGGACAATAAAGTCCACCCTTCCATATTTCTCTCCATTCATTATGATCTCTCTAAATTCAAGAGAAGCGCATAGAAAAAATACAAATGTCTTACTCTGGAATTCCAAAAAAGTTCTGAAAAGGATGATCCTTGAACAAAACCTCATTAAAATGGTAAATGAACTGAGAAGTCATTCCACCAATGATGATGTCCCCTGGTTGGAACCATTGATGTGGAACAGGGATGGAATCACCTGCAGAACATGTCAAACTATCAACTTTGATCACCAAGAGCATCAGAAACAGTAACATCTAGGTGGCAAAATCTAGATCAACTGTGTGCCTTAAACCATCTGTTCACACTTGTATCAATATAACTCTCCATACATCCCAGTCAATTCAGATCAATGCAAATCCTATATATTAGCCAACATTTTAAGGTTAATCTTAAAATTGGCTGATCAAATGAAGCAAGCAGCAGGCTAGGGAGAAGAAATAGAAGGTTAGAAAAGACACCCAGAAGACTGTCTGCTTCTGCCTCCTGTTTCTAACTCTCTGAGGCACAAATGTTTGTTTATAAGTACTTTCCGGGTAATTAATTGAGTGCTTTATTATTTCTGAAGTCTTTTGGAAATGTCTAGAGCTTTAGTTATACAAACCAATAATTCTGAAGAGGGAGATACAGTGAATTAGCCCCTTCCCAACCAACCTTCTAAAAGTCCTTAAAACATGGTTTTTCCATCAATCTTGGGGTTCTTGTGAGAACCAGATGGTTGCACTGTGTTTAAGTTGTTCATTCTCTCGCAATTTTTTTTTATTTGTGTTAATTGTTTTAATAGTTATGCTAGTTTTTAATTATTGGTTTTGTTGTATACCCTCCAAAATCATGCTTGTAAAATGGGCAGCTATATAAATTTGCTAAACTGATCATTCACATATAATTAGTTTTTCAGGAATCTTATGATAAGTGACTTCAGAAGCCAAATAAAGAAACTGAAATAAATTGAAATGGTTTTATTGCTGATTTATAAATTTCATCATCATAATAATGAAATCTCATATCATGAGATTTAGGAATATATTAATGTAAGACTTATAAATTAAATAATACATTTTGATAAAAACACAAATTTAGAGTCATTGATATAGGTATCATTTCTCCATGGTTAGGAATTATGTTTATATGTAAACTCATATCACACATATGAATCTTATATCAGAGTCATAAACTTACAGAAATTCAGAATTATTATTCCAACTGTAATTACTCAGGATAGTCTTCAAAGCCTTTTTACCACCATTATCATTTTTTTCAACCTATGATATTCAAAATGTATTTCAATAATGAAATGAATAGAGCAGTGATGGCAAATCTTTTAGAGACTGAGTGCCCAAACTGCAACCCAAAACCCACTTATATATCGCCAGGTGCCAGGTGGGCGTGGCCCACTGGGTGGGCATTACCCATTGGGTGGGCATGACCCATTAGGTGGGCATGGCTGTGCTGGTCACAGCAGACTGGGTGGGCGTGGCCGGTGTGGGCCACCTTGATGTTCTTCATGGGGAGGGATGCCTGTAGGGGTTGGGCAGGGTTGGGGGAGATCCAGGGGGGTCTCTGGTGGGTGGGACAGTGGGCAGGAGGCTCGTCCTATGGGGTGAGGTGAGGCAGGGGGCAGGGCAGGGCTGCCATTGCCACAGGGCAAGACAAGAATGAATTCCACTTGGACTTCCGGTGGCAGGCGATTTCGTCGGTCGCAGCTGTTTGCTGCCTCCCGCCTGTTTTGCGTAAAAGCCGGTTTGACAGCCAGCACCAGCTGTCAAACGGCTTGATACCTTTCCCCTGGGCATAAGGGGATAGGTGAGCTGCCCGGGTTAGGAGTTGAGTTCCCGAGTCGTCCTATATGGACGATGTAGGCGAAAACTCCTCCGGAGCCCCGAGGATTCTCCGCGATCCAGGACGCCTTCGCTTCGGCGAAGCTAGAAGCCGCCGCCACCGCTGCAACTTGAAGTTAATTGTGAGTTTACTTGTAAGCAGA
>NW_015389856.1:12903-22384 GCF_001527695.2 Protobothrops mucrosquamatus
TTATAGGGTAGCTTTATGAAATGACAGAATTAACTTGTTAACTTTACGGAAGATGGGAATTTTTTTTCTTTTCTTTTTTTTGTATAAGTAAGGGATGGTGTTAAACTATCTTGCTGAAATGGTAAAGATTTTGGATATTTGAAGAACTAATTAAATGAATAATTTTTATTAATACGGAGGAGATGGATTGTTTAAGTTTTGACTTTGGAGTTAGAGATATTAATATTTGTTTACTTGTATTTGAATATTAGCCTAGGTTGGTTTGGGAAGTCCGGGGGGTGGGGGGATGGGATATAACATTGTGTAATATCTGTGATGTATTTTCTTTTTTTTTATGATAAAAACAATAAAATTTTATATTAAAAAAAAAAAAAGAATGAATTCCACTTGACAAAAAGCATCCATGAAAGAGACCTTAAAAAAGATGGATTGATGACATTGGCAAGTACTGCATTGGCAAAAAAAAGGTCAGAACAGGACTTTTGGAAAAGTTCTAAGATCAGAAGCAAATTTATTGAATAAACAATAAAGAAGTAGGTATAATAAATAAAAACCTAACTACTTGACTGAAATAGAGATTTTTAAGTGCTGAATATGCATAAATCCAGAAGAGAGATGTAAAAAGCAACAATAATGGTGAAAATCCATATTAATTGGACTCATTTTTTTTTTTATTTAAATATCATAGTGCAGTGATGGCAAACCTTTTAGAGACCGAGTGCCCAAACTGCAACCCAAAACCACTTATGCATCATCGGGTGCCGGGTAGGTGTGGACCATTGCTTGGGTGTGGCCAATTGGGTGGGTGTGGCCCATTGGGTGGGCGTAGCTGTGGTGGTAACGGCAGACTGGGTGGGACTAAAAAGTTCAATCAATCAATTCCAACTTTGCAAGATATTTTTTTTCCCGCGAGAAGTTGAAATTGACTGATTGATTGAACCTTTTTTTTTGCACACGGTGGTGGAGGCGTAAAGCGAAAAGATTTTATAAAAATCAGCTGAAGGCCTAGGACTTGGGCAATGGTGCACATGCCCACAGAGAGGGCTCTGAATGCCATCTCTGGCACCCATGCCATAGGTTCACCACCATGTCAGAGTGCTTATATTATCATTTGGTATTTTCTGGAATATAATTGTACTAACAGTAACTTTAATGGGGACAGTTAGAAAACTATAACTGATTCATTTCACAATGATTTCTCAATGGTTTTCCTAAAATTAACTTCTTTTCTGTGGGTGTTTTGAGGGAATAGCTTTAGTTTGATAGAATTCCCCATGAAAATATGTTTTTTTTCTAAAAAAAAGAAAGAGTTAAAAGGAAATCCAAACCCCTTCACAAGAATCATTAAAAATATTTTATAATGTTACATATCAATAGACATATTCAAATAAAAAAGTGTTTAAACATGTTTTCGTATCAGTTGCCCCCTGTTGTTTAAATCAGGCCTCAAAACAATAATGTAACACTTGGGGAAAAAGATGCAACTTAGGAGTCCAGCACTGGAGGACAAAATGGAGAAGATCTCCACCGCCACCATGGCTTTACCTCTGGTGCTCAGGTATGTTGGAACAAAGGTCACCCATACACTGCAGAAAGCCAACATGCTGAAGGTGATGAACTTGGCTTCATTGAAACTGTCAGGCAGATTACGAGCCTGGAAAGCCACAAGGAAGCTGGCAAATGAAAGGAGAGCCATATAGCTCAGGACACAATAAAACATAAAGAAAGACCCTTCATTGCATTGTAAAACCATTTCTTCAGGGACTGAGTGCATGTCTAATTCTGGGAATGGGGGAGAGGTTGACAACCACACAACACAGATGCTTGTTTGGAATAGAGAGCAGAAAAGGACAATAGAAATAGCCAGACTTTTCCCCACCCATGTCCTCATCCGAGATCCTGGTTTGGTAGCCTTGAAGGCAAGAGAAACAAGTATCGTTTTGGCCAACACACAAGAGATGGACACTGAGAAGATGAGACCAAATGCAGACTGTTTGAGGAGACAGGTCACTCTCCCAGGTTGTCCAATAAAGAGAAAAGAGCAGAGAAAGCAGAACAGAAGGGAGATCAGGAGAGTGTAGGTGAGATCCCGGTTATTGGCTTTGACAATAGGACTGTTTTTGTGCTTAATAAAAGTTCCCAGCACCCATCCTGTAATGAGGGAAAACACAGCAGCAAGACAAGCTAAACTATACCCTAAAGGTTCTTCATAAGACAGAAAGTTTATCCTTTTTAGGAGACATCCATTTCTTTCTTGGTTTGCATACTTATCTTCTGGACATTGAAAGCAAGCTACCATATCTGAAATTTAAAAAAAAAACAAACCACCCATGTTGTAATGAATAAATGTAGAGTAACAACAGTGGCTAAACTGATTCCTAAATGTTCTTCATAAGGCAAGAAGATTTTTTTTCATGATGCATTCATCTTTGTCATGATTTGCATATTGATTTTCAGAGCATTGAAAGTAAGAATGTGTCTATAGTGATTCTCAGTCATCGAGGTCATGGTTGTCCCAAAAATGCTTTTTCAAGAGTTCAAGACAGTCAGAACTGAAGAAGCTTCTTAGATGAGAAGCAAAACATCTTCAAGGAAACACAAAGTCCGGTTGCTTCTTGAAAAAGCACCTTTGGGATAAGTAAGAACATTTAAGAGGAAAATAATAGCCTTATGTCAATACAGGTTCATGAGACAGAGAATTAATTCCATGCTCAGAATAATATAATTTTCAATGAATTAATGAATTTGTTTTCTTCATTTCCCCATTCCACTTCCAAATAAATGTACAACCTAAACAAAAAACAGATTAGCTGAAAGTATTCAACAGAACACAGACTCTAAGATATAGAATTATTTATATAGAATTCTTCATTGGCCAGGTGTGATTGGACACACACAAGGAATTTGTCTCCAGTGCATAAGCTCTCAGTGTGCATACAAGCAACAAGTGATAAATCATGATCCTAATAATAAAATACAGTCATCATAAATGATAAGGTACAACACAAAATGATAGTCATAAGATGCTAAAGGAATAGGTAATAGGAAAGATGGGAAGGATAAGAGTAATACAGCCCTACTACATGGTTGGATATTCTAAGGAATAAGACTTTATTGTGGGAATTAGTTGTTTAGCAGAGTGATGGCATGGGGAAAAATGTCTTTGTATCTGGTTGTTTGGTATGCCTGTATGCCTTTACACAGTGTACTTGATTTCTATGGAAGTCTGTCTGAAATTTCAATTTCATCTCTATAACAAGAAAATCAGAGGAGTTTGTTAACGTACCCACTTCTTTAGAGATTTTCCCTTTTGGACATGGAACACAATCATAGCAGCAGAATTTTTTCCCTTCATTCTTCCTTTTCTGATACCCAGGGTGACAATAGTCATTGCACCGAGAAATAGGAAGGACCTAATTATCAATATTAAATGTTGGAAGATGAAGATGTATTGTTTTGAAGACAAAATAGTTATTACACTGAAAATAAAATGTTCTACGATATTAAAATATCCTAACAAAAAGCTGTACAAAAGAATAAAAAAATCTATTTATTTGAAAATATAGTTAGGACCATTTCAACTGGAACTTTAATTTGAATTTGTGAGCATATCTGATCTGACTTTCCAGGTTTTTCAATTAGATTCATATCAGGATCTCAATATGCAATATAGCATTAGTTCAATTTATTCAACGAGAAAAAAAATGAGTCAATCAAATTCCATTTAAATCACATCTCTGAAGTAGCTTTACTCAAACAAGGAAATACAGTTGCTTAAATGCATGTCTTTTTCTTTCACATTTTTCTTTCAGTTTTTCATGGAGGTGTAATAAATATTATGCAAAATATATCTGTCTTAGCTCTTTACAGTAAAAGTTGAAAGAATATCATTTTCACAGATTGCCTGGAAGCTAATATCTCAACCTAATGAACCCATCATAGAATAGTCATATAAAGTCTCCTTGTAACCATACCTGGTTAAATGATCTGTGCCAAACTATCATCTCCTCATTTATGTCTAATTCCTTTCCTTTAAGAGCATCAGGGTTCATTGTTCCAACCTTTACTCTCTGGTAAGTGGAATTGGGAAAGACAACTATGTTTATGATATCAAATCCACCCTCCATCTTCTTTTGATCGTAAAAAGTCAAGGCCTCTCCAAGAGAATTATTAAATTTCCAGCTTTTAAGAAATTGGTGGAGCTAGATTATTGGGAATAGGGAAATAAAGAATAGAAAGGTAGTTGTGTTATGCTTTTAAGGGAGAAACTCTGAGAACACAGAAAATCTATTTGTCCAACCTCTTGAAAAACTGTTTACAAATAAGAAGGATTCAATCTTTCAGTCTGAGGAATAGTCAAATGAAAGGTAAAATTGATTCTAGCCTAGCACACCCTCTTGATCCTAGCCCCAGGAAGAGGCATATAAAAAATTAGAAAAACAATTTTCATACCTGCTCCACCTTTCCCACCTATTTTTCATTTCATGTTATTCTCATAGATATAAGGTTGCTAAGAATAGAATAGAATAGAATAGAATAGAATAGAATAGAATAGAATAGAATAGAATAGAATAGAATAGAATAGAATAGAGTCTTGAAAGTCTTCTAGTTCAGCCCCCTGCTCAAGCAGGAGAACCTATACCATTTCAGACAAGTGACTGTCTAGGATTGAAGGACAGCTGACTAGGCTAAGGAGCATTCATCTAATAACTTCATTAATAGATGAAATTCCTGAATAGCTATAGGGCTTTGAAAACCAGGACCTGGATCTTAGTTCAGGGGTCCACAGCCCCTGGGCCTTGGACCAGTACTGGTCTGCAATCTGTTGGGAACCAGGCCACACAACTGGTGGGCAAGTGCACAAAGCTTCACCTGCATTTGCACGGGATCTGAGTTGCATACAGGAAACCACCACCACCCTGCTGCCACTGCCACCGCTGCCACCACTATCAATCCATGGAGCCAGAAATGTTGGGGACCACTTTCTGGCTCCATGCTTTAATCCTTGCATCCTGAAGACATCCAGGGAATAAAATGGAAAATATGTTACTGTGAACTTAAAACCAAGAACGATATAGAAAAATTCAACCTGAGTTCAGTTTTTTATTTGCTTACATACAATAGACAGAATCTTTCCACAATAAACCCTTACTACTCTCAACCTAATAGATATGCCCTGAAAAATTCAAGGGTATTCTAACTCTCTTCTGTCTTTTCTCAGTCTCTAGGCTATGCTACTTCATGTCTCCCCCAACTTTATCCAGGGGAATTTGCTTGTTCACTAAGCTGCCTGATGTTTCTCCCAACTTTCTACAAATGTTTTAGGGGAATTTGCCTGTTCACTGCAGTGAATCACACTAGCTCCCCTTCCACAGGCAACATTTTTCAGAATTACAGCCATGAAAATAAAGATATACAAATAAATATTATCAATGGACAATATTGCTTCTTCCCTGCTTGAATCATGCACACTAATTTTGTGCTTTAGGACAAAGCACTCATAATGCACTAATCACCTGCCATGGTTGTGAATTTTCATATTCTGATAATTTATGCCTCAAAAAATGCCTGCGATTAGATCGAAGTAAGACGAGAGCATGTAAAGCTTGAGCCAATACATAGACTGCGTTATAGATACTATAGCTGTGCCCAGATAGCTGCAATTCAAAAAGAGCTCCAGGAATATCCTTCATCCTCTCCTTTCCAGTACATGTATCACTGTCCAGAGGGGTCAAGATATGAGCTGGCAATAAACAGTCAAATACTTGTTCCCAGAAAAGTGGAAAAAATCTATCTTCTTGAATCCAAGGAGGTTTTATGGACTTCAGGAATTTCTTGAACCCTGGAACGTCTTTGGAGTGAATTGTGAAAAAAATGGCACCGTCCAAAACCTGCCGATCCCATCTTGTTTGCATGCCTGTTAATAAATAAACAATCTGGGCAGTCATGATCCATACCTTTCCCAAGGAACTCTGCCCATCTCTAGGATCAAACGTAAATATAGTATTAATGATCCATGCAATTGTCAAAGATTCTCCACAGACAATAAAAGTATTGATCTTCTCATCAGTTATGTGGTTATAAATATTTTCCCCTATAAAGAACATTTCAGATAAATTGTCCCAGTGGGTTAAATATGGAATTCTTTGTGTACAAGCAGAACAGATTCCATGCTGGGAAAAGAGAGAGTCCATGGTCTGCAGAAAATATTCTCCATGCCTATTATCAATAGCAAAGAGCCCAACCCATCTCCACCCAAAATGTTGAAGCAATCTGATAATCCCAATGTACTGTGAGGCCTCATTTGGAACCATGGAGTAATAGAAGGGAATCTCGGCACTATGAATATCCTTTGGGGCAAATGAACCGTATGTGAGCTAAAAGAAAATAAACACATATTATAGTAATATGTCATCATCTTCATTATCATCATCAACAACAATAACAACTACTTCTCTTTTCCTATTTGGGAAACTAATATTTCTTGACAAATTTGGTCAGATTGTGAGATATGTGGGCATTGTTCAGAGTATAATCATTTTTTTTCATCACCCTCATTTGGAAAAATAAAGGAGGAGGGAATTTTCATGCCTCTGTTCTCAAAGATCCTACCTGTGGAATCTTGTAAAACTGTATAAGGTCTGCAATATAGGAGGAAGTTTCAGAGCTGAGTCCCCCAATGATAGATATGAGATTTTTCCTGGTGTCACACTTGTAGTTGGGAACAAATTTCCGTGACCTGAACAGGAGATCTAGGGTGGTCCAATAGGTCAGCATTGCATTGTAGTAGCTGTCATGAATATGGAAGCCAAGAGTGACATTGGACAAAATTTCTGGATTCTCATTGATCTCCTTCACGGCAAACACCAAGGAAAGGACATGCTGGTAGAATTTTGTTAACACACTGAAAACAGGACAATTTATATGTCTCATTAAATATGTCTAATTCTAGACATTTTCCTGCAGCTTTACAGAGGTGCTTCACTCAATATCCAAGCACAATTGAAGAACAGCCATTTCAACTCTATTGCCAACTCGGCTGCATTGAACTAATTCTTGTGATTTCATTGTAGCAGAATGAATCAATGGGTAGCCAATTTCTCCTACACATTAAGATCTCCTATACATTAAGACAATGAGCCACGGTGTCACAGTGGCAATATTTCAGGCTAATTCTGCCAACTGCCAGCAATTTGATCCTGACTAGCTCAAGGTTGACTCAGCCTTCCATCCTTCCAAGGTTAGTAAAATGAGGACCCAGGTTATTGAGGGCAATATACTGACTCTGTAAACCACTTATAGAGGGCTGTAAAGCATTGTGAAGCATATATAAGTCTAAGTGCTATTGCTATTGTTATCTCCAAATGAGAAATAGGATGACATCTGGTCACATCCCACTGAAACTATTGATCTGGAGGTTTAAACAAATATGAGAAAGTATATTGTTTTGGCAAGTTCCAAAAGTTTCATTAATAAATGAAACAATCTAGAAATGCCACAAAGATAAAAAATAAGAATTGCTTACTCTGGATTGTCAAAATACTCCTGAGAGGGATGCTGCTGAAATGAAACTTCATTAAATTGGTAGTTAACCATAGAGACCATCCCACCAATGACAAGGTCCCCTTGCTGGTACCATTCATTTGGAACAGGTATGGGTTCACCTAGATGACACGGCAAAGACTTCACTCTGAAGAGTGGAAAAAGGAGAAAAAAGAACATTTGGGCAGCAAATGCTCTCTAAGTATAGATGTTCCACCAGCAGCAGCTTTCCATGTTAATCTGCATTCACCAGCCTCAAAATTCCTATTTAGAGCAAGGCTAAAGACTAACTTTTGACCCCGATTCTTCTTGCAAACAGTGATAATATTGAAAAAGGTCTGAATGACAATATAGAGTTCCACCAACAGAACTTAATTTGTGGCAGTTGAAATCATAGGACTTGTGTGTTCTTGTCTTCTACTACCCAGTCTCTGTGGAGCAGTCCTTCTTAATATTTTTTTTTTCTTTTCTATAATGTCTTCTTGAATTGTTTACAGTTTTGATGAAGGGAAAAAAATTATTATCACTGGAATAATTTCAGTGGGGAGATAATTATGACTTCAGCATTTTGTCTTCCATTATTGTGTATATATACATATACATGATAAAAGTTTATAAATATAAATGAGCACCAGGAAAACAAAACCCTTTAAAAAATTTTTTAAAAGGTTTTAATAAATAAATAATGACCCAAGCTTTCGCCGGCTTTCCNTTTTTAAAGGGTTTTGTTTTCCTGGTGCTCATTTATATTTATAAACTTTTATCATGAACACTCCCAGGAATCAACTGTCAGTTTTTAATATTGTTTTTAATACATATACATATATATACCAATACACACACACACACACACACACACACAATCTAGAAGCATGTTTTGCAGGCACATACTGTGAACACTATAAATTCAAAATTTGTGGCTGGCAAAGTGTTAGTGGGAGAATAGCATAGCTATTTCAGGCTCATTAGCCCTCATCAGCTAGTCACACCCTTCACACCCTTCACATCAACTGGCATATAGATCTTTTGCCGGCCTACCAGACTCTTAGGAGATGGGAAAAACAGCATCACAGCCTGCTGAGAAGACATTTAACTCTTCCTTGGCAGGATTGGGGCGGTGGAAGGATGGATGAGACGGGCACAATCTCTAAGAAAGAAGATGACAGCATTTAACAGAATTGGGACGATGGCTCTATAGGTGGTGGGACGACCACGACTCCCATGGACCAAGATGATGAACCAAACGGCCCCAAACCAAGGATGGAAGTGCTGAGGCGATCTGGAAGGAGGGGGAGGGAGGGGGAAGACAGAGAGCAGGAATGCCGGAAAAGCTGCTTGTTGCAGGACTGGGGTGGAGGAATTACGACAATGGCCTTGGGGGTGGGGAAGGATAATGGTCCTGAGAGGGAGGGCACAGAGAGGGCACAGAGGGCACAGAGAGAGACTGGGCACAGGGACGGATTGACAGCTGCCCTCCAAGTGCTTGTACACGCTCCAAAAGAGCACTTGAGGATCATAATATATATATATAATATATATATATATATTACCTTGAGTGCTTTTTGATGCACCCTGTCAACCCAAATATGGGAGAAAGAAATCTGCTTAACATGCAGACAGCCCAGGTTCGAATCACAGAAGGGTATGTTTGGCTGATGAGAGCTAAAAAGCTTGAAATAGCTATTCCATTCTCCCTTAATTCTTTGTTAGCTATCCAAATTTTTTATATATATATATGCGTTGAAGAACACAAGAACTCAGTCAGAAAAGAGGAACCAACTTCTTCCCTGGTCCAACACCTTAAAGCCACAGGACATAAAATTGACTTTAAAAAGACCAGAACTATTGCCAAAACTGAACACTTTAACAACAGAATAATCAGAGAAGCCATCGAGATAGAAAAACGCCCACACAGCATGAATAAACGAGATGATACCTC
>NW_015389856.1:26462-29987 GCF_001527695.2 Protobothrops mucrosquamatus
AAGAGAAAGTGCTTCAGTCTTGGTTCTTATATTATCAATTGGCTGAAAGATGGTGTTTAGATCAAAAACTGGGTCTTATGTTGGAAGATGGGAATTTGATAAAGCAGATTAAAGATCAAAGCAGAGCCCATATTAGAAGAATTTATAGTGTATTATTAGAGTTGGATTCGGAAACAGAATTAGTTAAAGATTGTATGATCAAATGGGCTCAAAATATTCAAGAACTAATTATGTTAGAGACCTGGGAGATAATTTGGGTTAGAAATGTTAAGTTTACCCAAGCTCAGAATTTAAGGGAAAATTTTTATAAAATGTTTTATAGATGGCATTTGGATCCTCAAAAATTATCTTGCATGTATCCGAATTTGCAGCCAAAATGTTGGAGATGTGATAATATGGATGTGACCTATTATCATATTTGGTGGACTTGTAGGGATGTCAAAGCCCTTTGGATCAAAATATGGTGGAATATCCAACAGATTTTTAGGAAAAGGATAAAATTTACACCGCAATTATTCTTACTGGGTATTATGGAGAATTTGGATTGAAAAGAAATGAATCTTATGTTGTATTGCATCACAGCAGCAAGAACACTGATTGCTTAGAATTGGAAAAAAAAAGACACTACCAACTATGGATGATTGGAGACAGAAAGTCTCATATTTTGCAGAAATGGCTAAAATATCCGCATACCTGAAGGATCATTCACAGGAGACATTTATCCTGATATGGAGAAGATGGATAGACTATATTCAGAGAAAATATGAATTGAGAAACTATCATCTTGCTTTTGATTAATTATTAAATTTTTATAAGTTTATTATTGTATTTTAGAGTTATAGTAAGTTTATACTTGTTTATTGTATGAATGGATAGCTTTGGATAGATTAAAATTATTTTGTAATTATTCCTGGGTTTAGCTCTGGGAAGTCCGGGGGGGAGGGGGGAAAAGGATAAAAATATATAAAAATTGATGTGTTTATTAATTATTTTGGAAGTATATTTATGAGGATGATCCTGGCTGTTACCCCAAACTGCTTCTGGTTGGTGCTTGAGAAAGAGGTTGGGAAGTAGGGAGTGGAAGGAGGAAGGTGGAGTGGTTGAGAGTCTAGAGNGGGTTGTTTTTCTTGTGGATCCTGCCTGGTTCCATGAAGAGGGTTTTTTTTCCTCGTGAGTAAAACAGTTGAGCAAGTACGCACATAGGCTGGGACAGAATATAGGTTAATCTGCAGAACCTGATCCAAATCTATCTGGAGGGGATTTATAATCAGGGCAAGGCAATTGTTTTTAAGAATCCCATCATATATCGATGGGAAAGCTGCTGAATGTCCCTCCACATGGAGAGGACCTCTACTTCTCTGTCTCTACCAACCATAATTGACCTTGAAAAAAGGAGGAAAACCAGCATTACATCATGCAACCCACCCTCAATCCTCTGAGTGGATCCAGAAGGACACCATGTTTTCAATACTGAAAGCCACCAAGAGGTCAAGTAGAACAAGAATGGATGTACAACCCACATTCCACCCATGTCAGAGATCATTCAAAAACACAATCAATACTGTTTCTCTCCATATCCTGGCCTCAGTCTTGACTGAAAAGCATCCAGGTAATCTGCTTCATCCAAGGCTTTTTGAACCAGTTGTGCAACTAACACTCAAACATTTTTCTCCTTTAAAGAAGAAATATTTTCTACCTAATACAGCCCATGATTGAATTTACAATTGTAACATTCATTTTTACATGTATTCTCCTGTGATAAAAGTTTTAATATTCTCAAGAACTAAATTCACACACCTATGTGATTTTTTTCTTTTTATGACTCTGTAGTCCCTTTATTCGAGGTGGAGTCAGGACGACTGAATGGATATTCTGAATACTACAGAATATTCTCATAGGGTGAGAATGATTCCATCTCAGAGATAAAGGGGAATCTGTTTTTCTCTTTTTTCATATATGAGATTCCTGTTATGCAAATTTTATCTATAATAAATCCATACAGTGCATCCACACTTTCTATATGAGGTACCAGACTATTGGATTTGATGAATTGTGATTCAATCATATATTTAAAAGAGACTACTGAGAACTACTAAGAAAAGGAAGAGATGGAGAGCATGTTCCCTTGTAAAAAGAAAGAGGAAAAACCAAAGGAAAATTCTTACTAAAGCAGTGGTTCTCAACCTTTTTAATGCTGCGACCCCAACCGGTCGTAAGTCGAGGACTAAACCGGTCATAAGTCGAGGAGTAAACCGGTCGTAAGTCGAGGAGTAAACCGGTCGTAAGTCAAGGACTACCCAACCGGTCATAAGTCGAGGACTTTCCCTGCCCGGGAACGCCGCACATGCGTGGTTCTGCCCCCTGCACCGGCTGAGGCGTATTTGGCAAGCGGCAGAGACGGAGCAGGCCGACCACCAGCTGGCCCAGCCCAAGGGAGGTAAGGCACCCGCCGGAAAAGGGGCAAAAAATAGCGGACAAAAAAAATGGCGGACAAAAAAAATGGCGAACAAAAAAAATGGCGGACAGCCTTGCTTGGCGACCCCCATGAAATGGTTGATCGACCCAAAATGGGGTCCCGACCCACAGGTTGAAAACCACTGTACTAAAGAAAAGAATGACTTCTTGGACTTCCGGTGGCTGCCGGCGGCCGATGGAGGCAATCTGACAGCCTCCCGTCAGCGTTCTATGTAAAAGCCGGCAAAACAGCGTGTATCAGCTGTTTACCGGCTTCAGCCTTCTTCTCGGGCGAAGGGAGGAAGGTGAGCTGCTGGTGAGTAGGCATAGAGTTCCCTAGTCTCCCTGAGGGCTCTCGGGGAGATGTAGGTGTGAACTCCGCTGGAGCTCACAGCCATCTCCATAGATCGGGACGTCTTCATTCCAGCAACGAAGCAAGATGCCATTTCCACCTCTAAGGATAAAGATTTGAATTGTGAGTAAAGCTCTAATAGACAGAGCTTACCAGGAACGTTGGATTTTTTGGATAAAATTTCAACTCTAACTCGATTGTTTTAAAGACATCTTCTCTAATGGTTAAGTTGAAAGTGAAACTTAAAGAAAAAAATGGCTGCGGTCAAACCGCTTCTTTGTTCTAAAGGAAAACTTTCACTTCTCTTCCGGTTGAGGATTGCTACACTGTAACAGACTGTAAAAAATATAGAAAAATTGAAGGAAAAATCTAGAAAAATTCTAATTAAATGACTGCTGTTCTGCATTGACTTTTGATACTTTTTAAGACAATTTTACAATTATTCTTAAGTTATAATGGCTTCTAAACGTGGAACGTCTGCAGTACCTAAAGCTCTTGCTTCATCTCCAGCTGTACAAACATCACAGCAGAAAGCTAAAAAAACCCCACCCTCTCCTCCTCCTTATATTACTCTTAAGGACTTACAAGATTCTTTGGCACAGCTCTCAAAACAAATGACACAACAAACACAGCAAATTATACAGCAAATGAGAGTGGAAACTGAGGAACTTCTTGTAAAGAAAAATGATGAATTGTGTGAGAATTTATCTCAAATCTTT
>NW_015389856.1:32502-47980 GCF_001527695.2 Protobothrops mucrosquamatus
GGGGGGGAGGGGGGAAAAGGATAAAAATATATAAAAATTGATGTGTTTATTAATTATTTTGGAAGTATATTTATGAGGATGATCCTGGCTGTTACCCCAAACTGCTTCTGGTTGGTGCTTGAGAAAGAGGTTGGGAAGTAGGGAGTGGAAGGAGGAAGGTGGAGTGGTTGAGAGTCTAGAGGGAGGAAGGTTTGGTAGGCGAAAGAGGGGGAAGCAGGGAGGGGGCAGCCAGGATCACCCGTAAAGTATTGTTTCTTTTGTGTATTGATGTTTTGTATTTATATGCATCAAGTTTATGTTTATATTTTGTTATACTTGAAAATAATAAAAATTTTGAAACACATAAGAAAAGAATGACTTCTTAATAGATCCACATATACGACTTAATTTCATATCTTCTCCTGACTCACAAAGAAACTTTCCAAGTTAGATGTGGTAAAATCCTTGGAATAATTATTCACAATGATAGACAATTTAATTCTTTTTTATTCTTAAATGGTGTGTTTTCTTATAATAACTAATAACTGCAACATAAAAAGCAAAAAGAAAAATTTAGAGCAAAACGGTATTCTTATCCAACTTCCTTGGTTATAAAAGAAATGCATTTATTGACTTTGAATGATCTGGTTGAAACTAGAATTCACACTTTTGGATTTCCCCTTTTAAAAAAGAAAATTGCTAATAGAAAATGAGGTTTTCTCTAGTTTTCCTCAAAATATACCAGTATTCACCACTATGTGAGCCTTCCTTAAAAGTTGTGGGGAAAACCATAATTTGACATACTTTTTCATAGAAATTGTAAATAATAATAATAATAATAATAATAATAATAATAATAATAATAATAATAATAATAATAATAATAATAATAATAATAATAATAATAATAATAATAATAATAATAATAATAATAATAAAAAAGTTGGAAGGGACCTTGGAGGTCATTGAGTCCAACCCCCTGCTCAGGCAGGAAACCCTACACCATTTCAGACAAATGGCTGTCCAGTTTCTTTTTAAAAACTTCCAGTGTTGGAGCATTCACCGCTTCTGCAGGCAGGTTGTTCCGCTGGTTAATTGTTCTGTCAGGAAGTTTCTCCTTAGTTCTAGGTTCAAAATGAACTAAGGCTTGCGACCAAAGTAAAAAAAGATCTGTATTCCAAAAAAACAATTCAATTTTGCTCTATATTTTATAAAACACAGGTGCTCAATGTGATATGGCTTCACACTGAGTGTGTGTGTGTGTGTGTGTGTGTGTGTGTGTAGAAAGAGTACAGAGAAGAGCAACAAAGATGATTAGGGGACTGGAGGCTAAAACATATAAGGAACGGTTGCTGGAATTGGGTATGTCTAGTTTAACGAAGAGAAGGACGAGGGGGGACATGATAGCAGTGTTCCAATATCACAGGGGCTGCCACAAAGAAAAGGGAGTCAAGCTATTCTCCAAAGCGCCTGAAGGCAAGACAAGAAGCAATGGATGGATACTAATCAAGGAGAGAAGCAACCTAGAACTAAGGAGAAACTTCCTGACAGTTAGAACAATTAACCAGTGGAACAACCTGCCTCCAGAAGTGGTGAATGCTCCAACACTCCAATACTGGAAGTTTTTAAGAAGAGAATGGACAGCCATTTGTCTGAAATGTTATAGGATTTCCTGCCTGAGCAGGGGGTTGGATTAGATCAGGGGTAGTCAACCTTGGCTCTTTTATGACTCGTGGACTTCAACTCCAGAATTCCTGAGCCAGCACAGCACAGCACAGCACGAGTCATAAAAGAGCCAAGGTTGATTACCCCTGGACTAGATGACCTCCAAGGTCCCTTCCAACTTTATTATTATTATTATTATTATTATTATTATTATTATTATTATTATTATTATTATTATTATTATTATTATTATTATTATTATTATTATTATTATTATTATTATTACTATTACTATTACTATTACTAAACGGTTTCTGCCATTCTGCCACAGATTACCTCCCATCGGCCAGTACGCTCCCACAGGGTGGGTCTCCTCAGGGTGCCGTCGGCCAGACAGTGCCGGCTGGCGACCCCAAGGGGGAGGGCCTTCTCTGTGGGAGCTCCCACCCTCTGGAATGAGCTGCCCCCAGAGATCAGGGTGATCCCTGATCTCCCTTCCTTCCGCCGCGCCCTCAAGNGACTGGCCTAGGGTAATTTTTAAGAGGGGTTTTTAGAGGGGTTTTTAATAATATTTTAAATTAGACAAGTTAAATATTTCATTTTAATTAATTTTAAATTTTGTGATGTTATTGGTGTTTTTAATTGATTGTCAGCCGCCCTGAGTCCGCAAGGAGAAGGGCGGGATATAAATTCGAACAATAAATAAATAAATAAATATTATTATTATAGGTTGCTTCTCTCCTTGATCAGTTTCCATCCGTTGCTTCTTGACCTTCCTTCAGGCACCTTGGAGAATAGCTTGACTCTCTCTTCTTTGTGGCAGCCCCTGAGATATTGGAACATTGCTATCATGTCCCCCCTCGTCCTTCTCTTCGTTAAACTAGACATACCCAATTCTAGCAACCGTTCCTTATATGTTTTAGTCTCCAGTCCCCTAATCATCTTTGTTGCTCTTCTCTGTACTCTTTCTAGAGTCTCAGCGTCTTTTTTACATCGTGGTGACCAAAACTGGATGCAGTATTCCAAGTGTGGCCTTATCAAGGCATTGTAAAGTGGTATTAATATTTCACGTGATCTTCATTCTATCCCTCTGTTAATGCAGCCCAACACTGTGTTGGCTTTTTTGGCAGCTGTAACACACTGCTGGCTCATATTTAAGTGATTGTCCACTAGGACTCCGAGATCCCTCTCACAGTTACTACTATTGAGCAAGGTACCCCCTATACTATACCTGTACATTTGGTTTTTCTTTCCTAAATGTAGAACCTTACTTTTTTTCATCATTGAATTTCATTTTGTTAGATAGTGCCCAGTGTTCAAGTCTGTCCAGGTCCTCCTGTATCTTAAGCCTGTCTTCTGGAGTGTTGGCTATTCCTGCCAGCTTGGTGTCATCCACAAATTTGATGAGTTCCCCATCTATTCCCTCGTCCAAATAATTGATGAAGATGTTGAAGAGCACTGGGCCTAAAACAGAGCCCTGGGGCACCCCACTACACACTTCCCTCCATATAGATGCAGTTCCATTGAGGACCACACGCTGAGTACGAATCCATCTGGTGGTGATGCTGTCTAACCCACATTTTTCTATCTTATTGAGTAGTAGGTTGTGGTCTACTTTATCAAATGCTTTTCTCAAGTCCAAGTAAATTATATCCACAGCATTCCTCTTATCCACTAATTTTGTCACTTGGTCAAAGAATGCAATAAGTTTTGTCTGGCATGATCTGTTTTTGACAAACCCATGTTGGCTTTTAGTAGTGATTTTGTTTGTCTCTAGGTGTTCGCTGATTTGTTGTTTGATTACCTTTTCCAGAATCTTCCCAGGTATTGAGGTCAGGCTGATAGGTCTCTAATTTCCTGGATCCATTTTTTTCCCTTTTTTGAAGATGTGAACTACATCAGCTCTTTTCCAGTGCTTTTGTAGTTTCCCAGTGCTCCAAGATCTCTTTCCACTTTCTATACTTGTCCTGTTTATCTTTCAATTTATCATAGAGTTCTTTATGCAGCCATGCTGGTTTCTTTTGAGAGCTGTTATTTTTCCTCTTTGTTGGTATTGAGCTAGACTGGGCTTCTATTATCTTGCTTTTCAAAATTTCCCAAGCTTCTCAAGTTGTTTTCCTCTGGAATCCTTCCCAAGCCCTCTCTAAGTTTATTGAAATTAGCTCTCTTGAAGTCCAAGACTCTGGTTTGACTATGTTCTATTGCTTATGCTTCTATAATGTTGAATTCCAATATTGCATGATCACTACCTCCCAAGGTTCCTGTGGCTTCAACACCTTCTATCATTTCATCAATGTTAGTGAGAATTAGATCCAAAACAGCTAATCCCCTAGTTTCCTTCTCTACTTTTTGGGAGACAAAGTTGTCTGCTAGGTTTTTTCAGGAATCTGTTTGATCTTCCACTTGGTGCAGACTTTGACTACCAGTTGATGTCATGGTAGTTAAAGTCCCCCATTACTATTGTGATTTGCTTCCTACATACCTTAGTTAGCTGACTAGCAAAAAGTTCATCTATTTCCTCTGTTTGGTTGGGTGGCCTATAGTATACACCTATGGCAATGTCATTTTTTCTCCCTTTTATATTGACCTAAATGCATTCAAGACAGTTTTCATCATTGTTCTGCTCTATTTCTGTGGAGATGTACTTATTTCTTATATAGAGAGCAACTCCACCTCCTCTTTTATTTGTTCTTAGAGCTACAAGAAAATTAAAATGGTAAACAATCTTAAAAGACTGAATTTAATAGACTGAATTATGAAATTTATACTCTCAACTTAAACATATAATCAAAAAGGAAAAAGTTATTTAAACATGTCTTCGTATCAGTTGTTCCTTGTTATTTAGATCAGGCCTAAATACAATAATGTAACATTTGGGGGAAAAGATGCATCCTAGAAGCCCAGCACTAGAGGACAAAATGGAGAAGATCTCCACAGCCACCATGGTTTTCCCTCTGGTGCTCAGGTAGGTTGGAATAAAGGAGACCCACACACTGCAGAAAGCCAACATGCTGAAGGTGATGAACTTGGCTTCATTAAAGCTGTCAGGCAGTTTACGAGCCTGGAATGCCACAATGAAGCTGGCAAGCGAAAGGAGGGCCATGTAGCTCAGAACACAATAAAACATAAAGACTGAGCCTTCATTGCATTGTAGAACCATTTCTTCAGTTGTTGAGTGCATGTCTAATTCTGGGAATGGGGGAGAGGTGGATAACCAAACAAGACAGATGCTTGCTTGGAGTAGAGAGCAGAGCAGGACAATAGAAACAGCCAGTCTTTTCCCCACCCATGTCCTTATCTGAGATCCTGGCTTGGTGGCCTTGAAGGCAAGAGAAACAAGGATAGTTTTGGCCAACACACAAGAGATGGATAATGAGAAGGTGAGACCAAATGCAGACTGTCTGAGGAGACAGGTGACTCTCCCAGGTTGTCCAATAAAGAGCAAAGAACAGAAGAAGCAAAGGAGAAGGGAGATGAGGAGAGTGTAGGTGAGATCCCGATTATTGGCTTTCACGATAGGACTGTCTTTGTGCTTAATAAATATTGCCAACACCCATATTGTAGTGAGGAAAAATAAAGTAGCAATGGTGGCTAAACTGAGTCCTAAAGGTTCTTCATAAGATAAAAAGCTAATTGCTTTCATGATGCATCCATCTTTCTTATGGTTTGCATATTGATCAACAGGACATTGGAAGCAAGCAACAGTGTCTAAAAGGAAAAAAATGGCAAGGCAGATTCATAAGAAGGATAATTATTAATTTTCATAATTATCCACACACTGATGTTTATGTCCTTGGTACAAATGATGAAATCTGCAATATGAAAATTCATTTCAACATCTCTCTATATATTTCTTGTCTTGTGGTATTGTCAAATATTGCTTTGACACAAGGAAATTTCACAAACTCCATGAAAATCCATTTTATATTGATTTGCTTTCTTATGATAAAGGGGTGCTCCAATAAAGATTCATGAATACCTGAAGTGATCATTTTCATATTTGAAACCATATTGATTTATTGAGTATTGAACCATATAGATCACATTTCAAAATATGGCACATAAGTATAATAGTGAAAGATGAAAGATAATGTTTCAAGGAGGAAATTGTATAAAGGTTAGTAATTACCTATTTGAAATATATATCCCTTTTTTATTTAATATCACTATTTTTGTTTTCTTTCTATGTTTCTTTTAAAATTTAATTTCTTGTGTTTACCCCTAAAGAGAATATTGGAATCAGTCTTCATTAAGTATAAAATACTGAGATATTACATATCCAAGAGAGCTACACACTGTAGAGAATATATGAATAAGTATTTCACAAAGTAGCAAAACTGTGCACAAATAAATGGATGGATGGATGGATGGATGGATGGATGGATGGATGGATGGATGGATGGATGGATGGATAAATAAATGATGAATGAATGAATGAATGAATGAATGAGTAAATAAATAAATAAACTGACTGGTTGGAAAGGAAAAAGTTATTACGATTTATAGTAGGGAGTGTTTTAATCATATTCCTCATTACATCTATAAGATTCTCATTATTGTTAAGAGATATGTTTCATTTAGTTTGTCCACTCTTCCTTAGAAGTAAATACTCATTTCCTTAAATTTCAGAAATTCTTGTTTTCATTATTATATTTCAAGAGTGTCCCTATTTAGTTAATACACATTTCAGATTTTTGGATTCCATAATAAAATCAAAAGATATCAGTTCTGAATTCCTTCCTTCCTCTCCACCTTTACAGTCATTGTTTTATATGTAGTTTTTAAATTTCACAGTCATGTTTTTGTGGTTTCTTATTTTTCATCTTTTAAAAAAACTGAAATAATTACTTTTTTTCGGTGTGTATAGATTCTCTTCAGTGAAAATGTTCTGAATCTCTACTATGATGCTTGCTTGATTATAAATCATTCCAGGATTTGTTTAATTAATTAATTGAAACATTGTTATTGTGATCAACCCTTGTAATTCCATTGTAAGAACTTATAATTTTTCATGTATTAATAGATTTCATTTCATTACCCCATTAAGTTTCTTTTAAAAAATCCTTATTCATGAAAAACCAAACAATTTAATTAGCAGAAAGTGTTCAGCACACTAGACAGTATAACAACAAAATTGAATAATTTGTTAACTTACCAATCTCTTTAGAGATTTTCCCCTCTGGACATTCAATACAATCATAACAGCAGAATTTCTTTCCTTCATTCTTCCTTTTTTGATAACCTGGGAGACAATGTTCATTGCATAGAGAAATGGGAAGTACCTATTTATCAATATTAAAATGTTGGAAGATGAGCATTTATTGTTTTGAAGAAAAATCCATTGTTACACTGACAATGAAATGTGCAGTTACATTAAAAGAAAAGTCCCATCTAAAGGTTGTAAAACAAGAAATTGATTAGATTTGAAGATTTATTTCAAACACAATTAAGTACATTTCAGTGTGGCCTCTGATTTGATTTTCTGAGCACAACTGATCTGGATTTCCAATTTTTGTTATCTTGAAATTCTTATATCAATTTAATTAAAATTTTATTAATTCAAATCATCAGATTGACCAAAAACATTGAATCAGTTTAGTCACTGATTTGAACACAGATTTGATAAAGCTTCATTCAACTAGAGAAATATAGTCCCTTAAAAGCATGTTTTTTTTTCTTTCTCATTTACATTTCAATATATGAGGAAAGTCTAATAAATATAGTGCAGAATACCAGATATATTTAGCCTTTAATAATTAAAGAGGAAAAAAAATTCTTAAACTTGTTATCTTCATGGGTTGCCAAGAAGGATAAAAGTAAATATGCCAATCTAATGAATCCATATTTGAATGATCAGACAGAATACTGTTGAAACCATACCTGGTTAAATGATCTTTGCCAAACAATCATATCCTCATTAATGACTAATTCCTTTCCTTTTAAAGCATCAGGATCCACTTTTCCAATCTTGTGTCTCTGGAAAGTGGAATTGGGAAAGACAACAATGTTTATGATATCAAATCCACCCTCCATCTTCTTTTGATTATAAAAAGTCAAAGTTTCTCCAAGGGAATTATTGAATTTCATGCCTTTCAGAAATTTGTGGAGCTATATGATTGGGAATAATAAAACAGGAAAATAAAAAAAAATTAGAAATGTATGAGCAATTTTTATCAAAGTAGTACTGATACTTTTGAGTGAGAAACTCTGAAAACACGCAAAGTCCATTTCTCCAGCCTCTTGAGAATTTTTTTCCTATCCTCTGCACATGGAGATAACAAGAAGGATCTGATATTTCAGTTTGAACAATAATCAAATGAAATGGAAAGTGTACTTCTACCCTTCCATATTGTTTAGAACCCAGTCCTTCATGTTGACTTGGAAGAGACATAAGAAAAATTAGAGAAACAATTTCCAGATTTGTTTTTGACATCCCACACATTTTTCCATTGCATAACATTTTCACAGTTATACGGCTTTTAAGGAAATACTAAGGCCCAAAGATAGTTGGCTCATCTAAGCAGCATTCCTCAAGTATTTTCAGAAAAATGTAAAATTAATAAAAAGCCATAAACATTTCAAAACCATGATTTGGATGTTAGTTCACTTAAACCTTAGTCCTTTCATCTGAAGATGACTGAAGATGATCAGGTAATAAACCATATTACAGTGATGGAAATGAAGGTATACTGTTATAGTTATCAATGGAGTAATGTTCAACTTCATCTTATAGTTTTTCTTCCCTTTTTGGGTCATGCACTCTAAGTTTACTTCACTAGGCTCAGGGGCTAAAATAGAAAACATATTAATTTGAACCTAAGGCCAGAATGATGACACTAAACTGACAATTAAAATCAACACCCCAGAAGACAAGCTCAGGATTCAAAAAGATGTTGAAAAACTGGAACAGTGGGCCCTTATCAGCAAAATGAGCTTTAATGTGGAGAAAAGTTTTCATTTAACAGGAAAAATCAAAAGTATAAGTACAGATTAGGTGAGACCTGGCTCAAAAACAGTAACTGTAAGAGGGACCTTGGAGTCCTAGTGCATGATTACATGACTATGAGCCAGCAATGTGCAGCAATAGCCAAAAAAGCTAACACAATCCTGGGTTGTATAAACAGAGGCATAAGATCAGGATAATGTGAAGTATTAATACCGCTTTATAAAACTCTAGTAGGACCACACCTGGAATACTGCAACCAATTTTGGTCACAATACTACAAAAAATATGTTGTGATTTTGGAAAAAGTTCAGAAAACTGCAACTAAAATGATCAAATTCCTGGAGACTAAAACATGAAGAACAGTTGCACAACTTGGAATTGGCTAGTCAAACCATTCCTGAAATGTGTTCCCTCCTTCTAAGAAAACTGCCATTTCACTATAGTCCATCATATCAGCTCCCCTCTGCATGCACCATTTCCCAAAATTACATGAAAATAAAAGTATGGAAATAAATATCATCAATAGACAAATGTTCAAATCCATTTTAGTAGCTGCCACTTCCCTGCTGGAATCATACACCCTAACCTTGTAATTTCCTATTATCTAGTACAAAATACCTGTAGCACTCAAATCACCTGCCATGGTTGTAAATCTTCATATTCTGATAATTTGTGCCTCAAAAAATGCCTGCGATTAGATCGAAGTAGGAAGAGAGCATGTAAAGCTTGAGCCAATACAGAGGCAGCGTTATAGATACTATAGCTGTGCCCAGAAATCTCTACCTCAAAAAGAGCCCCAGGAATGTCTTCTAGCCTCTCCTCTCCAGTACAAAAGGGATTGATCAGTTCAGTCAAAGAAGGGGATGGTAATGAACAATCAAATACTTGTTCCCAGAAAAGTGGAAAAAAATCATCTCCTTGAATCCAAGGAGGTTTTATGAACTTCAAGAATTCCTTGAACCCTGGAATTTCTTTTGAGTGAACTGTAAAGCAAATGGCACCATCGAAGATCTGCTGATCCCACTTTTTATTCATTCCTGTTAATAAATAATCCATCTGGGCAGTCATGATCCATACCTTTCCCAAGGAACTCTGTTCATGTCCAGGGTCAATCCAAAAAATTATATTTGTTAACCATGCAATTGTCAAAGATTCTCCACAAATGATAAATGTGTTAATATTCTCATGAAATATGTGTTTATAAATATTTCTCCCATTATGGACCATTTCAAAAAACTTGTCCCAGTAGGTTAAAAATGGGATTCTTTCTGTAGAAGCAGAGCAGATTCCATGCTGGGAAAACAGGGACTCCATGCTTTGCAGAAAATGATTTCCTTGACTATTATCAATAGCAAGGAGCCCAACCCATCTCCACCCAAAATGTTGAAGCAGTCGGATAATCCCAATGTACTGTGAGGACTCATTTGGAACCATGGAGTAATAGAATGGAATCTCAGTGCTTTGAACATCTTGTGGGGTAAATGACCCATATGTGAGCTAAAAGAAACACATATTACGCAAATAGATCACCATCAGTATCTTTTTCTTCATATTATCTTACAAATTTGGTCAGATTGTTGAATAATGTGGCCATAGAATAACAATTTTTTAATAAGCCCAGTTTGGAAAAATGAAAAGATGAGGGAATTTTCAGGACTCCCTTCCCAAAGACGCTACCTGTGGAATCTTGTAAAACTTTACCAGATCTGCGATATAGGAGGAAGTTCCAAAGCTGAGCCCTCCTATGATAGAAATGAGATTTCTCCTGGTGTCACATTTATAGTTGGGGACAAATCTCTCTGATCTGAAGAGCAGGTCCAGGGTGGTCCGATAGGTCATTATTGCATTGTAGTAGCTATCATGAATATAGAAGCCAAGAGTGACATTGGACAAGATTTCTGGATTCTCATTGATCTTCTTCACAGCAAAGACCAAGGAAAGGATATGTTGGTAAAACTTTGTTAGCACGCTGAAAACAGGATGAATTTACACATATCATTAAATATTTCCTTATTATTTTCCTGGCACCCCAGAGAGATGCTTTACGTTATACACATGCACAATTGGGGAATGATCAATTGAACTCTTTTTCCAATTCAACTACACTAAACTATTTCCATTGTTCCAGATTGAATCAAAGAAAATAATCTACCTTTCCCTTCATTCATTGCTATTCCTCTAACTATAGATGACACAAAGATGGATGATAAGAATTGCTTTCCTAATCTAAGGTTTTTCCAATATAAAATTTTGTTGCATTAAAAACAAGCAATGCCTTTATAAAATTCTTATAAAGTATCTTTAATTACAAAGTATTCTCATTAATAAATGAAGCAATCTAGAGATGCCAAAAATAAGAATTCCTTACTCTGGATGGCCAAAATACTCCTGAGAGGGATGCTGCTGAAATGAAACTTCATTAAATTGGTAGTTAGCCATAGAGACCATCCCACCAATGACAAGGTCCTCTTGCTGGTACCATTCATTTGGAACAGGTATGGGTTTACCTAGATGACACGGCAAAGTCTTCACTCTGAAGAATGGAAATAGGAGAAAAAAGAACATTTGGGCAGCAAATGCTCTATAAGTATAGATGTTCCACCAGCAGCAGCTTTCCACCTTAGTCTGCATTCACCAGCCTCAAAATTCCTGTTAAGACCAAGGCTGAAGACTAACCTTTAGCCCTGATTCTTCTTGCAAACAGTGATAATATTGTAAAAGGTCTGAATGACAATGTAGAGTTTCAGCAATAGAACTTAATTTGTGGCAGTTGAAATCATAGGTCTTGTGTGTTCTTGTCTTCTACTCTCCAGTCTCTATGGGGCAGTCCTTTTTAATCTTTTTTCCTTTTCTATAATGACTTCTTGAATTGTTTACAGTTTTGATGAAGGGAGAAAATTATTATCATTGTAATACTTTCAATGGGGTGATAATTATATCTTCTAGTTTTTGTCTCCCATTGTTAACAATGTATGTGTATGTTTGTGTGTGTATAGCTATTTCGAGCTACTTAGCTCTCATCAGCCAGCCACACTTTTCTGAGATTCAAACCTGGACTGGCTTGCACCTTAAGCAGCTGTATTGACCTCTAGGACACAGGCTCTTTCTCACTTTGTCAGCTGTGTCAGGGAGGGAAGAGACCGGGGGAGGAGATATGTCTTAAGTGTTTCTTTCAGTTCACCAGGTTGGCCCAAATATGGGAAGAAGAAATCTTTTGCCTCAGCAATCACCCTGAAATTGGAGATCCCATGGGTGTGTCCTTTATTTGCTCATATTTGTTACTGTCAAATGTAAAATAAGTCCTGAGGCAGAAATTAAGTAGCAGGAGGAGATCTTCTGAACTTGGTGAATCAGTGTTCTGTGGTTCCTCACCTTGTAGTAATTCCCGTATGACTGAAATGGCCAGCCCCTGGGGGATCGAAGTGAAGAGTGATACTACATCAAAAGATACCATTATCCCATCTTCTTCTAATGTTATTTCTTTCAACCTCCTCAAAAAATCCTCTGAGGATTTCACTGTGGTCCTAGAGCCTTCAATAGGGTGTTGAAGTCATCTGCTTAGCCTCTTCGCCAAACCAAAGTTTGGGGTGCCCCTAAGTGAGATGATTGGGCGTAAAGGAAGATCCAGCTGAATTGAGATAGATACATCCAATCACATGCGGGCGGCGAACTGATGGACCTATTACACGCTCGATGACCAAATCACCAATACTTAAAGGGCTATAAAAAAACAATGTCTCTCCAATGTTAGCATACACTTTGATAATGTTAGCAGTGGCTAATGAAAACTTAGTGCATAATAAAATTCTCTGTTCTGGAGATCAGTATGTCCTTTTTACAAATAAATATATATATAAATATATAATAAAACAATCTGAACACCAGGATAATACTAAAAACAAAACTGTTTAATTATAAAAGCTAAGCCTTTTGTCGGTCAACACTACCAACATCATCAGAGCGTAATGCAAGATTGCTGGGAGTCCTTCTTATGCTGCCGGGCAGCTCTGTGCTCGGCTCCTTGACCTAGTTACTGGTCCATCCATTCTCTCTGCCTGTTTTTTTTTAAACAGCCCACGTCTCTTACTATGTTAAAGCCCTCTGAGATTGCCGTTTCCTTTTCCTTGGATCCAACCGCTCTCTGTCTGCTAGTGTGAGTTAACTGTTTCTGCTCACTTGCTCTCTCATCTGTCGTCCCTTCCAGTTCTATTTCAGGATCTGTCTGACTTTCCTTGACTGGACTGTGCTTGTATACATTCGGGGGAGGGGGTGGGGGGTGTATTAAGCAGATCTGGACACCTATCAGCGCAATCCCTGGTGGCTGCATTCCTGCATGTGTTCTTCCAACCAGGGACGCTGCCCTCCATGGGTGTCCGTGAGAATGCTGTACCACTTCTAGTTGTCCCCCTCCTCATAAAGTTTTTCGTCATTTGATCACATACTAAATTCCTCAGTCCTCCTTCGCTGTTCATCAGTTCTTTTGCCCTTTTTGCGCACGTAAATGGTCCCACAATATGGCTTTCTATCGTTGATCTATGCTTTCCTTTCTTATGCACGTCAGTGGAGTGACTCATTTCTCTCCTCATATTAGCGGGGGTCGTGGAGGGGGTGTCCCGTGGGTTATCATCCAGCCATCCTTGTTGTTCAGCCCCATCGTTATTTCCCCTTTTCATGGGGTGAGTTAAAACACACATATCTGGGGTATCTAAGGGGTGTTTCTTGTTCCTTCTCTGTTCCCCTTGTAGGTTCCCTATCACATAGGGAAACCTCGGAGGGCTTTAACATAGTAAGAGACGTGGGCTGTTTAAAAAACCAGGCAGAGAGAATGGACGGACCGGTAACTAGGTCAAGGAGCCGAGCGCAGAGCCGCCCTGCAGCATAAGATGGACACCCACCAATCTTACATTATGATCTGATGATGTCGGTAGTGTTGACCGAAGAAAGGCTTAGCTTTTATAATTAAACAGTTTTGTTTTTAGTATTATCCTGGTGTTCAGATTGTTTTTATAGTATGGAATTACCCAGGATTTGCATTTTTAGCATAATTAGAGACCAACTATATATATATATTCGAAAAGCCACACACTGTGAGACCACCAGGAGATTAAAAACTATAAAAAGTTTAATACAGTTAAAAGATTACAAACCCCGAATGTGCCCGGGTGAGGAGTAACCGGCCGCCGGATAACCGGTTGGAAGGGTGCACCAATAGTGAAAGATCGCCTGGGGGTGGACTAAATGACCCCTGGCGCCCGATGGAAGATTGGACCAAAATGCCCCCCCTTACCAAGCCTCGGAGGCAGGAGAAAGGTGAAGAGAAGGATCCTGACGTTTCCAGCACCACCCCCTGTGAGTTGGCGAACAACGTGACCCACCATCCCCGCAGGACCCCCATCCCCCCACATCAGGAACATGGGGGGCCGCGGGAAGGCAAGAGGACAGAGAGGTATAACCTTAGGCCATCCACGTGCTCCCAGAGGGATCCCTATTAAGTGAGGGTGGTCGGAAGGGTGAACGTGCCCCCCGCAAGGCGAGGATACCACCAGAAGAAAGAGAAAGAGAGAGTGCGGCTACGGATACGACGACTGGAGCATGCTCCGCGGCGGCAGCCTGCCATCTCCGAGACGCTGCGTGTGCCAACTCCGTTGTCGTCGTTAGGCATGCCACCGTGGATGAGGAACTGAGGGAGGAGGGAACAGGAGGAAAGGGGATGTTGGTGTACAAGTTTGTGGATGCGGTGGATAGGAGGTAACCCCTGTGTGTGAGGAAGGGGGCCAGGTATGGATGTGTGGGGGAGGAGAAAGAGGGGAGGAGGGACTCCGTAGCGGGGATTGGGTGGGGGCTTTGTTGTGCTCAGGTTAGTCTGAGTTGCAGGGGGATTTGAGATGGTGAGCTTTATTGCTGTAGTTTGGCTTCGTGTTCGTGGTCGTGCCACATCTTTATGGTGGGTGTCAGTTTGCTTCATGTATGGATTGGAGAGGTTTAAAGTGGCTAATGATGCAGCTGTGGACTGGCTTCTAGTTTGTGGCCAAACTACAGCAATGAAGCTCACCATCTCAAATCCCCCTGCAACTCAGACTAACCAGAGCACAACAAAGCCCCCACCCAAACAGAACACTCCCCCAGCCAATCAGAGCACAGCCAACCCCCCAGCCAATCAGAGCACAGCCAAGCTCCTTAACCAATCAGACCACACCTCCACCCAATCGGAACACAGCCAAGCTCCCACCCAATCAGCTCAAACCCCACTGGCAGTTAAAAGGAAGAAACAGCAGTGATCGCACACTACTCCCAGAAGCACGAAGCTGAAGACACCAGCCTGAAGATGACGAATGTGACTTCATCGAAACGTCGCCAGGACACTTCCAATTTTACGCGGGAGAGAACCTGAATGACCAAAGACGTACATACAAACACCCGCGAAAACCTCAGAAAACAAATATCGTACCTCTACGGGGAGGAAATCCACCATCTGACCAGGACCTATGAAAAACTCGAGGTCCAAAGAGCTTCCATTTTATGTGACCTCGCATTCCTACGCAACTGCCGAGATCAAAATTTGATCCCCACAGGCTTCCAATTGAAATTCCACTCCAATTCAGCTTCGCACCCCCAATGGCCCCCCACCAGAGGAAAGAGGGGGAGGAGGAAACCGACACCCATACGTGCATGGAGGAAAGATCCAACTGGAGAGCTGAGGCCAGAAAGGGAAAGGAGAGGAGGGAATGGGAAAGATCGTGGAAAGGCGATACGGAGATCGAGAATGGGGGGAGTGCACGGCAGGAAGGTAACCATGTAGGAGGGAATATCCCCACGCCAGAGAAACAACAGGAGAAGGTTAATGAAAAGGGGAGGAGTGGGCATGAGGAGGATGAGAAGGAGGGAGTG
>NW_015389856.1:48591-56740 GCF_001527695.2 Protobothrops mucrosquamatus
TTGTTTTTTGTGTGGATGTATGGTTGTGACATCATGTGTGGTATTTGTGAGTGTGGGTCTGGTGTCATTTTTTGTGTTAGGGACTCGTTTGCTAATAAGGGCGGGTTTCCAAATGGCTGGTAGGCGGGAGGTATCATCTCTTTTATTCATGCTGTGTGGGCGTTTTTCTATTTCAATGGCTTCCCTGATTATTCTGTTGAATTAGAAAATCAAGGAGTATATGAAATCCCATGCTCCACCTGTCCCACCACATACATTTGACAAACCAACAGAAGAATAAATGCACGCATTGAAGAACACAAGAACTCAATCAAAAAAGAAGAACCAACTTCTTCCCTGGTCCAACACCTTAAAGTCACAGGACATAAAATTGATTTTAAAAAAACCAAAACCATTGCCAAAATTGAACACTTCAACACTTCAACCTCTACCGTGACGTGCTCTCTAGTATATTAGTAGTATATACTACTAATGACATTAAAACTAAAAATGTGACTCCTGGGTGTAATAATCTTCCAATCAATAATCTGTGAGCACCAGGAGTATAGTAAACTGAAAAAGTTTAATAACATAAAAATACACACCAAGCTTTTGTCGGAATCCTTCCGACATCGTCAGGGTTAAATGCCAGTCCATGGGAGAGTCCCTTTATAAGCCACCCATCGTCTGCGCATGGCTCCTGGACCTTGTCACCGGTCCCAGCCGATTGGGCTGTGCCTTAATTGCAGCTTTCACACCGGTGACTAATCTTTTCTTGCCTCCCCTGCTATGTGTATGGCGTTGCTAACTACCTCTGCCTGTGGCCTTGGGTCCGGTGCGCTCTCTCCCCCCTTTTTTGATCATGCAAACTCTCCGTATCCTCCAATTCCTCCCCCTTCCCATCCTCCTTCCTTTGCTGCGCTGATGGCCCTGCTGCCCCCTGCTCCATGCCCCCCTCCTCTTGTCCACCCTCCTCACTTACAGTCCAGTTGATAACCTTTGTTCTATGGGGCCACTTTGCCACCCTCTTAACCCCTTCCTTAACTTCCATCCTCCTCTCTTCCACCTCCACCTGGCTTTCGTCCCTCACGTTGTTGTCCCGCACCTCCTCCATTCTTTCCCTCCCCCATCTCTGTTGCCTGTAGTCCCCATGCTGGCCCTGCCATCCCTCCCATTCTCTACCGGGACGTGCTCTCTATCCTCTTCCTCTCCGCTCTGCCCCTCTTTTATACGCCAGTTGTTATCCCTTACTCCATGGGGCCGCCTCTCCTCTCTCTTGTACCCTCACCTAACCTCCATCCTCCCCTCTTCCACATTCACACACCCCTCGCTCCTATGGATGCTATCTTGTATTTCTTCCACTTCTTTCCTCCCCCCGTCTCCGGTGCTCGCAACCTCCGTGCCAGCCCAGGTGCTCACGTCACTCTCGTCATCCTTTCCACAAGCCTCTCTTATATTCCTGAGTCGATGGGATTGTCCCTCCAACTCCTTCATTTCTCTTTCATCCACCCGATCCTCCCTGTGGCCACCAGTCCAATTGAGCACCCCCATGGCTACAAACCGATCCTTCCCACCGTTATCAATCAATCCAGACCCAACTTTCCTCCTACCCCCACTTTTGATGTTTTCAGCCTCCGTATCGTCTCCAGACCTCCAACTGCCACTCCGTTGCTCTCGTTGGTGCGGGCGGTTCATCTCCAGGTGGTGAGCTGGTCCGATCCCTCTCCTGTCCCTCAGGTACCTCCGGGTCGCTGTTGCTCCTAGCCAGCCCCTCTCCTCGCCCCCAGCCTCTTCTTGCCTCCGCACCTCATCCTTCGCCTGGGTGCCCCAAGGACCATCAGCGAGGCAACTCAAAGCCCCTCTCGGGGATACTCTTTCCCTCCGACTCCCCAGGGGGTGTGGCGAGCTCTCCAAAGCGCCAGTCACTGATCTTTTATCTGCCTGCGTCCTCCTCGTTTCCTGGGTGGGTGGGTCTTTAGATCATTGGCTGTTCTTCATTTGGATGTGCGTGTGTGACTCAGTCTTTCCCAGTCATTCTGTGAGGCCTGGAGGGGTTCCTAGCTCACCTGCCGCCCCCCCCCCTTCCATCTCGCTGTGGCTCTCTTTCCTCCCGGGAATGTGCAGGTGTGCCCAGGGCATGGGGGTTCTTCACCCATTGGTTATCTCCCACCCGGTTGTTCGTAGTGCATTTTTGCCACGGGGGGTCTGCCCTCTCTGTAACCACCTATGCGGGGGTATGCCGCCCGGCCTTCTGACATCCGTGCTGGGGCAGGGGGTCACCGGCGCTCCACGCCTTCAAGGTTAGATGTGCCGGACACAAGTCGATGTGCCAGTTAATGGAGTCACTATCTGAAAGCCAGGCCTCCTTAAGTAGCCGGCCCCCTTTTGTGTTGTCGCTGGCCAGGACACGCACATTGTCAAAATCAAAGCGATGCCCAGACTCTGCCATATGCATCCACACCTGGGAGCGCTGCTCACCCCTTTTTACGGCCAGCCTATGTTCATGGACCCTGGTCTTCACTCTCTTAGAGGTCTCCCCCACGTAGTTGCCGGGACAATCCTTACAATTGATCCTACACAACCGCTGACTTCTCTGTGCTGGGGAGTGGGTCCTTGGGCCGCATAACTTTGGAGCGCAATGTTTGGTTGGGTCTATGGGCCACTTTCACCTTGTGAGGTGCCAGCAGCCTGGCTGTTGCCTCCGAGACATTGCAGATATACGGGAGGGTAACCCGGGTCGTCTGTGGTGACAACTCCTCTGCCCATGGCTGATCTCGGGGTTTGGGGGGCACACTGTGGCATACACACACACACACACACACACACACATACATACATATATTGGTTATTTTCTACTTTTCAAACAAATGAAACATCATTAACGTCACTTCACAGGATATTTTGGGAATAGAACATTGCTCCATTTGTAATCTGTTGGCCTGTTTACATTGTCATATGAATAACACAACATATCGATTAGGTTAATCTGTAGAACCTGATACAAATCTATCTGGAAGGGATCTGTAATCAGGACAAGGAAATTGTTCGGAATAGAGTTGATACTTGGTACTTGTTTTTAGGAATCCCATCATGAATCCTCACATGGAGAGGACCTCTAGTCCTCTGTCTCTACCAACCATAATGTTCTATGAATAAAGGAGGAAAACCAGCATAACACCATGCCATCCACCCCCAATCCTCTGAACTGATCCGGAAAGACATCATGATCAATGGTACTGAAAGCCTCCAATAGGTCCAGTAGGACAAGAATGGATGTACAACCCACATTCCACTCATGCCAGAGATCACTCTAGAAAGAGTACAGAGAAGAGCAACAAAGATGATTAGGGGGCTGGAGGCAAAAACGTACAGGGAATGGTTGCTGGAATTGGGTATGTCTAGTCTAATGAAGAGAAGGACGAAAAGGGACATGATAGCAGTGTTCCAATATCTCAGGGGTTGCCACAAAGAAGAGGGAGTCAAGCTATTCTCCAAAGCACCTGAAAGTGGGACAAGAAGCAATGGATGGAAACTAAAGAGAGAAGCAACCTAGAACTAAGGAGAAACTTCCTGACAGTTAGAACAATTAACAAGTGGAATAACCTGCCTCCAGAAGCTGTGAATGCTCCAACACTGGAAGTTTTTAGGAAGAGATTGGACAGCCATTTGTCTGAAATGGTATAGGGTTTTCTGCCTGAGCAGGGGGTTGGACTAGATGACCTTCAAGGTCACTTCCAACTTTATCATTACTATTACTATTGTTGTTGTTGTTTTGTTAATAATAATAATAATAATAATAATAATAATAATAATAATAATAATAATAATAATAATAATAAAAATGCAATCAATACTGTTTCTCTCTATACCTTAGCCTCAATCCTGACTGAAAGTGATCCAGGTAATATGCTTCATCCAAGGCTTTTTGAACCACTGGTGCAAGCAATGCTTAAATATTTTTCTCCTTTAAAGAAGAAATATTTTCTATCTAATATAGCCCATGAAAGTATTTACAATTTTAACATCTATTGAGATCCCATTTTTTACATGCATTCTCCTGTGATAAAAGTTTTAATATTCTCAAGTACTAATGTCATGGTTCCGACAGATGAAACTCTTCAAAAGAAGTTTGAGGCATTGTTTTCCTTAAAGACTCTTTTATTCGATAAATAAAGTATCGGCACTACATAGTTAAAACCAAAAACTGAATTCCCCTCCCCTGGGCACAAAGTAGCAAAGCACAATTCCCTCCTCCAATTAACAGTCATAAATAACATTCCCCAATTAGCTTGAAGCACGGGCTTTCTCCCCAGCTCTCCAGTCCATCAAATCTTTATCAACTCTGGGTGAAATAACCTTGGATTTCCACAGTTGAGTTATTATTGTTATGATTAGCTGTACTCTCATCCACATTCCCCCTCCAAGCATCAACTAACTCTAAAGAAAAAGAGGAAAATGGCTGCATTTCCATCTGTTGTAAAAACAAGAACATTCGATGTTAGCAGCGTTGACAATTAAATTCACATAACAATGCAATTTTTTTCTTTTTATGACCCTGTAATCGCTTCATCCAGCTAGAGTCAGGACGACTGAATGGATATTCTGAATACCACAGAATATTCTCATAGGGTGAGAATGATTCCATCTCAGAGATAAAAAGGAATCTGATTTTTTTTAATAAGGGAGATTCCTGTTATGCAAATTTTATCTATAATAAATCCATATAATACTTCCATAGTTTCCATATAAAATACCTGACTATTGGATTTGGTGAATTGTGATTCAATCAGATATTAAAAGAGACTACTGGAAACTACTAAGGAAAGGAAGAAATGGAGAGCATGTATCCTTGTAAAAAGGAAGCGGAAAAACTAAAATAAAATTCTTAATAGATCCACATATATGTCTTTATTCCATATCTTGTCCTGTCTCAAAAAGAAAACTGTCAAGTTAGATGGGGTAAAATCCTTGGAATAATTATTCACGATGATAAATATATTAATTTTATTAAATTGTGTGCTTTCTTAAAATAACTAATAACATAATAAATAAAAAGAACAAACTTAGAGCAAAAATTGTATTCTTATCCACTTTTTTTGTTATAAAAGAAATCTATTTATTGGCCTACTGAAACTAGAATTCACACATTTGAATTTTCCCTTTTAAAAAAGAAAATTGCTAATATTACTTCAAAACATATTAGTATTACCCACTACGTTCTGTGAGCCTTCTTTGAAAATTGTGGGTAAAAACCATAATTTGTCAGAATTTTTCATAAATTCAGGTTTCAGAGCTACAAGTAAATCACAATGCTAAACAATCTCTTCACACCTATAAGAATATATTTAAAAGATTGGATTTTGACATTTCTCCTTTCAATTTAAAAACATAATCAAAAAGGTTTTTACACATGTCTTCTTATCAGTTGATCCCTGTTGTTTAAATCAGGTCTAAATACAATAATGTAACATTTGGGGGAAAAGATGCATCCTAGAAGCCCAGCACTAGATGACAAGATCGAGAAGATCTCCACAGCCACCATGGCTTTTCCTCTAGTGCTCAGGTACGTTGGAACAAAGGAGACCCACACACTGCAGAAAGCCAACATGCTGAAGGTGATGAACTTGGCTTCATTAAAGCTGTCAGGCAGTTTACGAGCCTGGAATGCCACAATAAAGCTGGCAAGCGAAAGGAGAGCCATATAGCTCAGAACACAATAAAACATAAAGACTGAGCCTTCATTGCATTGTAGAACCATTTCTTCAGTTGTTGAGTGCATGTCTAATTCTGGGAATGGGGGAGAGGTGGATAACCAAACAATACAGATACTTGCTTGGAGTAGAGAGCAGAGCAGGACAATAGAAACAGCCAGTCTTTTCCCCACCCATGTCCTTATCTGAGATCCTGGCTTGGTGGCCTTGAAGGCAAGAGAAACAAGGATGGTTTTTGCCAACACACAAGAGATGGACAATGAGAAGGTGAGACCAAATGCAGACTGTCTGAGGAGACAGGTGACTCTCCCAGGTTGTCCAATAAAGAGGAAAGAGCAGAAGAAACAAAGCAGAAGGGAGATGAGGAGAGTGTAGGTGAGATCCCGGTTGTTGGCTTTCACAATAGGACTGTCTTTGTGCTTAATAAATATTCCCAACACCCATATTGTAGTGAGGAAAAATAAAGTAGCAACAGAGGCTAAACTGAGTCCTAAAGGTTCTTCATAAGATAAGAAGCTAATTGTTTTCATGATGCATCCATCTTTCTTATGGTTTGCATATTGATCATCAGGACATTGAAAGCAAGCAACAGTGTCTAAAAGGGAAAAAAATGGCAATGAAGATTCATAAAAAAGATAATTATTAATTTTCATATTTATCTACACCCTGATGTTTATGTCCTTGGTACAAATGATAGAATCTACAATATGAAAATGCATTTGAATATCTCTCTATTTATATTTTGTGTGTTGAGGTATTAAGTCAAATGTTGCTTTGATTATACACAAAGAAATTTCACAAACTCCATTTTATCTTAATTTGCTTTCTTATGATAAAGGAGTGCTCCAATAAAGATTCATGAATACCTGAAGTTTTCATTTTCATATTTAAAATCATATTGATTTATTGAATATTGAACCATATTGATCACATTTCAAAATATGGTACATAAGTATAATAGTTTCACCAAATTCAAAGTGAAAGATGAAAGATAATGTTTCAAGGAGGAAATTGTAGAAAGGTTAGTAATCACATATTCAAAGGAAAATTATAAAGTAAAAGGGATTTTCTGTTTCTGTAAGAGAATTATATATCCCTTTTTTATTTAATATCACTATTTTTGTTTTCTTTCTATGTTTCTTTTAAAATTTAATTTCTTGTGTTTACCCCCTAAAGAGAATATTGGAATCAATCTGCATTACATATAAAATACTTAGATATTACATATCCAAGAGAGCTACACACTGTAGAGAAAATATGAATAAGTATTTCTAAAAGAAGCAAAACTGTGCACAAATGGATGGATGGATGGATGGATGGATGGATGGATGGATAAATAAATAAATAAATGAATGAATGAATGAATGAATGAATGAATGAATGAATGAATGAATGAATGAGTAAATAAATAAATAAAGTGATTTTTTGGAAAGGAAAAAGTTATTATAATTTAAAGTAGGGAGTGTTTTAATCATATTCCTCATTGCATCTATAAGGTTCTCATTATTGTTAAGAGATATGTTTCATTAGTTTGTCCACTCTTCCTAAGAAGTAAATACTCATTTCCTTACATTTCAGAAATTCTTCTTTTCATTATTATATTTCAAGATATAATATTTAGTTAGTGCATATTTGAGATTTTTGGATTCAATAATAAAATCAAAAGATGTCAATTCTGAATTCCTTCCTTCCTTCCTCTCCAATATGTAGTTCCTAAATTGCACAGTCATCTTTTTGTGGTTTCTTATTTCTCATCTTTTAAAAAAGTGAAATAATTACTTTAATTGAAAAATTGTTGTTGTTGTGATCAACCCTTGTAATTCCATTGTAAGAACTTATATTTTTTCATGTATTAATAGATTTGATTTCCTTATCCCATTAAGTTTCTAAAAAAAATCCTTATTCATGAAAAACCAAACAATTTAATTAGCGGAAAGTGTTCAGCACACTAGACAGTATAACAACAAAATTGAATGATTTGTTAACTTACCAATCTCTTTAGAGATTTTCCCCTCTGGACATTCAACACAATCATAACAGCAGAATTTCTTTCCTTCATTCTTCCTCTTTTGATGACCAGGGAGACAATGTTCATTGCATAGAGAAATGGGAAGCACCTATTTATCAATATTAAAATGTTGGAAGATGAGCATTTATTGTTTTGAAGAAAATTCCATTGTTACACTGATAATGAAATGTGTAGTTACATTAAAAGAAAAGTCCCATCTAAAAGTTGTAAAACAAGAAATTGATTAGATTTGATGATTTATTTCAAACACAATTAAGTACATTTCAGTGTGGCCTCTGATTTGATTTGGTGAGCACAACTGATCTGGATTTCCAATTTTTGTTATGTTGAAATTCTCATATCAATTTAATTAAAGTTTTATTAATTCAAATCATCAGATTGACCACATTAACAATAACAATAACAATAACAATAACAATAACAATAACAA
>NW_015389856.1:56763-72378 GCF_001527695.2 Protobothrops mucrosquamatus
TTGCTTCTCTCTTTGGTTAGTTTCCATCCATTGCTTCTTGTCCTGCCTTTAGGCGCTTTGGAAAGTATCTTGACTCCCTCTTTTTTGTGGCAGCCCTGACACATTTGACACATTGAGTCAAATAGTCACTGATTTGAAAACAGGTTTGATAAAGCTTCATTCAACTAGAGAAATATAATCCATTAAAACCATGGGGTTTTTCTTTTCTTTCTCATTTACATTTCAATATATGAAGGAAGTCTAATAAGTATTTTGCACAATACCAGATATATTTAGCCTTTAGCAAATAAAGAGGAAAAATATTTCTTAATCTGGTTATCTTCATGGGTTGACAAAAAGGATAAAAGTAAATATGTCAATCTAATGAATTCATATTTGAATGATCAGACAAAATACTGTTGAAACAATACCTGGTTAAATGATCTATGCCAAACAATCGTATCCTCATTAATGATTAATTCTTTTCCTTTTAAAGCATCAGGATCCACTTTTCCAATCTTGTGTCTCTGGAAAGTGGAATTGGGAAAGACAACAATGTTTATGATATCAAATCCACCTTCCATCTTCTTTTGATCATAAAAAGTCAACGTTTCTCCAAGAGAATTGTTGAATTTCATGCCTTTCATAAATTGGTGGAGCTATATGATTGGGAATAATAAAACAGGTAAATAAAACAGAAATGTATGAGCAATTTTTATCAAAGTAGTACTGATACTTTTGAGTGAGAAACTCTGAAAACATGCAAAGTTCATTTCTCCGGCCTCCTGAGATTCTGTTTGCTATCATCTGCATATGGGGATAACAAGAAGGATCTGATATTTCAGTTTGAATAATAATCAAATGAAATGTAAAGTGTACTTAACAACAACAACAACAACAACAACAACAACAATAATAATAATAATAATAATAATAATAATAATAATAATAATAATAATAATAATAATAATAATAATAAAGTTGGAAGGGACCTTGGAGGTCATCTAGTCCAACCCCCTGCTCAGGCTGGAAACCCTATACCATTTCAGACAAATGGCTGTCCAGTCTCTTCTTAAAAACTTCCAGTGTTGGAGCATTCACCACTTCTGGAGGCAGGTTGTTCCACTGGTTAATTGTTCTGTCACAAAGTTTATCCTTAGTTCTAGGTTGCTTCTCTCTTTGATTAGTTTCCATCCATTGCTTCTTGCCCTGCATTCAGGCGCCTTGGAAAATAGCTTGACTCCCTCTTCTTTGTGGCAGCCCCTGAGATATTGTATATTCTAACCTTCCATATCTTTTAGAACCCAGTCCTTCATGTTGACTAGGAAGAGACATATGAAAAACTAGAGAAACACGTTCCAGATTTGTTTTTGACATCCCACCCATTTTTCATTGCATAACATTTTCACAGTTATACAGTTCCTAAGGAAATGGTAAGGCTGAAAGACAGTTGGCTCAACTAAGCAGCATTCCTCAAGTATTTTCAGAAAAAGGTAAAATTACTAAAAATCCATAAAGATTTGAAAACCAGGATTTGGATGTTAGTTCACTTAAACCTTAGTTCTTTCATCAGAAGATGACTGAAGATGATCAGGTAATAAACCATATTACAATGATGGAAATGAAGGTATACTATTATAGTTATCTATGGATTAATGTTCAAATTCATCTTATAGTTTTTTCTTCCCTTTTTGCGTCATGCACTCTAAGTTTACTTTACTAGGCTCAGGGGCTAAAATAGAAAACATATTACTTTGAACCTAAGCCCAAGAATCATGACACTAAACTAGCAATTATAGCCAACACCCCAGAAAACAAGCTCAGGATTCAAAACGATCTTGAGAAACTGGAACAATGGGCCCTATCCAGCAAAATGAATTTTAATGTGGAGAAAAGATTTCATTGAGGCAGGAAAAATCAAAGGTATAAGTGCAGAATAGGTGAGACCTGGCTCAAAAACAGTAACTATAAGAGGGACCTTGGAGTCCTAGTGGATGATCACATGACTATGAGCCAGCAATGTGCAGCAACAGCCTAAAAAGCTAATACTGTCCTGGGTTGTATAACATGATGACATGACATAAACTATTAATACCGCTTTATAAAAACCTAGTAGGACCACACCTGGAATACTACAACCAATTTTGGTCACCATACTACAAAATATATGTTGTGATTTTGGAAAAAAATCAGAGAAGTGCAACTAAATTGATCAAAGGCCTGAAAACTAAAACATGAAGAACAGTTGCAGGACTTGGGTTTGGCTAGTCTAAAGAAAAAAGAAACAGGGGTTACATGATAGAAGTACTCCAGTATTTAAGAGGCTGCCACAAAGAAGACTGGGTAAAATTATTATCCAAAGCACAAGAGGGCAGGACAAGAAACAGTGGTTGGAAACTGATCAAAGAAAGAAGCAACCTGGATTTAAGGAGGAACTTCCTAAAAGTGAGGACAATTAACCAGTGGAACAGCTTGCCTCTAAAAATCGCAGGCACTCCCTCACTGGAGATTTTTAAGAAGAGACAGGTCAGTCACTTGTTTGAAATGGTATGGGTTCTCTTGCTTGAGCAGGGGGCAGGACAAGAAGACCTTCAAGGTCCCTTCCAGATTCTATTCTATTCTATTCTATTCTATTCTATTCTATTCTATTCTATTCTATTCTATTCTATTCTATTCTATTCTTGTAGAAAAATTAGCCAGAATTCAAGTTTTTTATTTGCTTACACACTGTAGGTAAAATCTTCCCATACTAAATGCTCTGAGAGATAAATCCTGAGAAATTCTAAGATGTGGCTATTCTAACTCTCTTCCTCTCAGAATTTGAGGCTGTAGTGCCCCTTCTCTCCCCACAAATCATTCCTGAAATGTGCTTCCTCCTTCCATGAAAATTGCCATTTCACTATAGTCCATCACATCAGCTCCCCTCTTCATGCACCATTTTCCACAATTACAGGGATGAAAAAAAAGGTATGGCAATAAATATCATCAATAGACAAATGTTCAAATCCATTTTAGTAGCTGCCACTTCCCTTTTGAAATTATACACCTAAGGTTTGTACTTTGCTATTATCTAGTACAAAATACTTGTAGTACACAAATCACCTGCCATGGTTGTGAATCTTCATATTCTGATAATTTGTGCCTCAAAAAATGCCCGTGAGTAGATCTAAGTAAGAAGAGAGCATGTAAAGCTTGAGCCAATACAGAGGCAGCGTTATAGATACTATAGCTGTGCCCAGACATCTCTATCTCAAAAAGAACCCCAGGAATATCCTCTAGCTTCTCTTCTCCAGTACAAAAGGGATTGTCCAGTTTGGTCAAAGAAGGGGATGGTAATGAACAATCAAATACGTGTTCCCAGAAAAGTGGAAAAAATCCATCTCCTTGAATCCATGGAGGTTTTATGAACTGCAGGAATTCCTTGAACCCTGGAATTTCTTTTGAGTGAACTTTAAAGCAAATGGCACCATCGAAGAACCGCCGATCCCATTTTTTATTCATTCCTGTTAATAAATAATCCATCTGGGCAGTCATGATCCATACCTTTCCTAAGGAACTATGCTCATGTATAGGGCCAAGCCAAAAAATTATATCCGTTAACCATGCAATTGTCAAAGATTCTCCACAGATGATGAAGATGTTGGTCTTCTCATCAATTATGTTTTTATAAATATTTCTCCCTTTTTGGACCATTTCAAAAATCTTGTCCCAGTAGGTTAAAAATGGGATTCTTTCTGTAGAAGCAGAGCAGATTCCATGCTGGGAAAAGAGGGACTCCATGCTCTGCAGAAAATGGTCTCCTTGACTGTTATCAATAGCAAGGAGCCCAACCCATCTCCACTCAAAATGTTGAAGCAGTCGGATAATCCCAATGTACTGTGAGGACTCATTTGGAACCATGGAGTAATAGAATGGAATCTCAGTGCTGTGAACATCTTGTGGGGTAAATGACCCATATGTGAGCTAAAAGAAACACATATTATGCAAATAGATAATCATCAGTATTTTTTTTCTTCATATTTTCCAACAAATTTGGTCAGATTGTTGAGTAATGTGGCCAGAGAATAAGGATGTTTTAATAAGCCTAGTTTGGAAAAAAGAAAATAGGGGGGAATTTTCAAGCCTCTCTTCCCAAAGATCCTACCTGTGGAATCTTGTAAAACTTTACCACATCTGTGATATAGGAGGAAGTTCCAAGGCTGAGCCCTCCTATGATAGAAATGAGATTTCTCCTGGTATCACATTTATAGTTGGGGACAAATCTCTCTGATCTGAAGAGCAGGTCCAGGGTGGTCCGATACGTCATTATTGCATTGTAATAGCTATCATGAATATAGAAGCCAAGAGTGACATTGTACAAGATTTCTGAATTCTCATTGATCTCCTTCACAGCAAAGACCAAGGAAATGATATGTTGGTAAAACTTTGTCAGCACGCTGAAAACAGGATGAATTTACATGTATCATTAAATATTTCCTTATTATTTTCCTGGCACCACAGAGAGGTCCTTTACCTTATACACATGCACAATTGGGAAATGACCAATTGAACTCTATTTCCAATTCAACTACACTAAACTATTTCCATTGTTGCAGATTGAATCAAAGTAAATAATCTACCTTTTCCATCGTTCATTGCAATTCCTCTAACTAGAGATGACACAAAGGTGAATGATAGAAATTGGTATCCTAATTTAAGGTTTTTCCAATATAAATATTGTTGCATTAAAAACAAGCAATGCTTTTATAAAATTCTTATAAAGTATCTTTTATTAGAAAGTATTCTCATTAATAAATGAAGCAATCTAGAGATACCACAAAGATAAAAGATAAGAATTCCTTACTCTGGATGGCCAAAATACTCCTGAGAGGGATGCTGCTGAAATGAAACTTCATTAAATTGATAGCTAGCCATAGATACCATCCCACCAATGACATAGTCCCCTTGCTGGTACCATTCATATGGAACAGGTATGGGTTCACCTAGATGACACGGCAGAGTTTTCATTCTGAAGAGTGGAAATAGGAGAAAAAAGAACATTCTGGGCAACATCTTGTCTCTAAGAATAGATGTTCCACCAGGAGCAGCTTTCCATGTTAAACTGCATTCACCAGCGTCAAAATTCCATTTAAGAGCAAGTCTGAGGACTAACCTTTAGCCCTGATTCTTCTTGCAAACAGTGATAATATTATAAATGATCTGAATGACAATGTAGAGTTCCAGCAAATAGAACTTAATTTGTGGCAGTTGGAATCATAGGACTTGTGTGTTCTTGTTTTCTACTCTCCAGTCTCTATGGGGCAGTCATTTAAAAAAAAATATTTTCTATAATGTTTTCTTGAACTGTTTACAGTTTTGATGAAGGGAGAAAATTATTATCATTGTAATACTTTCAATGGGATGATAATTATGTCTTCAACTTTTTGTCTCCCATTATTAACAATGTGTGTTTGTGTGTGTGTGTGCGCGCGCGCGCATGTGTGTAGCTGAATTTAGTATTTCCTAATTTATTTTCTCTTTGTGATGTAATAATTGGAAAAGTTCAGACGTAAACTTAAATTCATCTCAAAGCTACACTTTGAATAATAATACTTTGGTTATTTTCCACTTTTAACCCAAATGAAAGATTATTAACATCACTTCCAAGGATATTTTCAGAATAGTACATTGCTCCATTTGTAATCTGTTGGCCTGGTTACATTCTCATATGAATAACACAACATATTGATTAGGTTAATCTGCAGAACCTGATTGAAATCTATCTAGAAGGGATCTGTAATCAGGGCAAGGAAATTGTTCTGAGTAGAGTTGATACTTGGTACTTGTTTTTAGGAATCCTATCATGAATCCCCATATGGAGAGGACCTCTATCTCTGTCTCTACCAACCATAACGGACTATGAAGAAAGGTGGAAAACCAGCATAACATCATGCCATCCACCCCCAATACTCTGAGTTGATCCTGAAGGACATCATGATCAATGGTACTGAAAGCCTCCAATAGGTCAAGTAGGACAAGAATGGAGAGAAGAGAAGAGCAACAAAGATGATTAGGGGGCTGGAGGCTAAACCATACAAGGAACGGTTGCAGGAATTGGGTCTGTATAGTTTAATGAAGTAAAGGATGAGGGGGGACATGATAGCAATGTTACAATATCTCAGGGATTTCCACAAAGAAGAGGAAGTCAAGCTATTCTCCAAAGCACCTGAAAGTGGGACAAGAAGCAACGGATGGAAACTAACCAAAGAGAGAAGCAACCTAGAACTAAGGAGAAACTTCCTGATAGTTAGAACAATTAATCAGTGGAACAACCTGCCTCCAGAAGCTGTGAATGCTCCAACACTGGAAGTTTTTAGGAAGAGATTGGACAGCCATTTGTCTGAAATGGTATAGGGTTTCCTGCCTGAGCAGGGAGTTGGACTAGATGATCTTCAAGGTCACTTCCAACTTTATTATTGCTATTGCTATTACTATTATTGTGTTGTTGTTGTTGTTGTTGTTGTTGTTGTTGTTGTTATTATTATTATTATTATTATTATTATTATTATTATTATTATTATTATTATTGAAAAATGCAATCAATACTGTTTCTCTCCATACTTTGCCCTCAATCCAGACTGAAAATGATCCAGGTAATATGCTTCATCCAAGGCCTTTTGAACCACTGGTGCAAGCAATGCTCAAACCTTTTTCTCCTTTAAAGAAGAAATGTTTTCTACCTAATACAGACCATGAAAGTTTTTACAATTGTAACATCTATTGAGATCCCATTTTTTACAGGCATTTTCTATGATAAAAGTTTTAATATTATCAAGTACTTATGTCATGGTTCCATCTCATGAAACTCTTCAAAAGAATGTCAAGGCATTGTTTTCCTTAAAGAATCTTTTATTTGAGAAACAAATTATTGGCACTACATAGTTAAAACCAAAAACTGAATTCCCCTCCCCTGGCCACAAAGTAACAAAACACAATTCCCTCCTCCAATTAACAGTCATAAATCACATTACCCAATTAGCTTGAAACGTGGGCTTTTTCCCCAGGTCTACAGCCCGCCAAATCTTTATCAACCCTTTGCGCAATAATCTTGGATTCCCACGGCTGAGTTATTATGGCTATGACTCGCTGGACTCTCATCCACATTTCCCCCACCAGCATCAACTAACTCTAAAGCAAAAGAGGAAAATGTCTGAATTTCCATCTGTTGTCAAAGCAAGAACATCCGATATTAGCAGCATTGACAACTAAATTCACATACCTATATGAATGACCCTGTAATCCCTTCATTCGGGGTGGAGTCAGGATGACTGAATGGATGTTCTGAATACTACAGAATATTCTCATAGGGTGAGAATGGTTCCATCTCAGAGATAAAAAGGAATCTGATTTTCTTTTTTTAATAAGGGAGATTTCTGTTATGCAAATTTTATCTATAATAAATCCATATAATACTTCCATAGTTTCCATACCTGACTATTGGATTTGGTGAATTGTGATTCAATCAGATATTAAAAGAGACTACTGGAAACTACTAAGGAAAGGAAGAAATGGAAAGCATGTATCCTTGTAAAAAGGAAGCGGAAAAACTAAAATAAAATTCTTAATAGATCCACATATATGTCTTTATTCCATATCTTGTCCTGTCTCAAAAAAAAAATTGTCAAGTTAGATGGGGTAAAATCCTTGGAATAATTATTCACGATGATAAATATATTAATTTTATTAAATTGTGTGCTTTCTTAAAATAACTAATAACATAATAAATAAAAAGAACAAACTTAGAGCAAAAATTGTGTTCTTATCCACTTTCTTCATTATAAAAGTAATGTGTTTATTGACCAACTGAAACTAGAATTCACACATTTGAATTTTCCCTTTTAAAAAAGAAAATAGCTAATAAAAATCAGGTTTTGTCTGGTTTACCTCAAAACATATAAGTATTCCCCACTATGTTCTGTGAGCCTTCTTTGAAAGTTGTGGGGAAAAACATAACTTGACAGAATTTTTCATAAATTCAGGTTTCAGAGCTACATGTAAATCACAATGCTAAACAATCTCTTCACACCTATAAGAATATATTTAAAAGATTGGATTTTGACATTTCTCCTCTCAACTTAAAAACATAATCAAAAAGGTTTTTAAACATGTCTTCTTATCAGTTGATCTCTATTGTTTAAATCAGGTCTAAATACAATAATGTAACATTTGGGGGAAAAGATGCATGCTAGAAGCCCGGCACTAGAGGACAAAATGGAGAATATCTCCACAGCTACCATAACTTTTCCTCTGGTGCTCAGATAGGTTGGAACAAAGGAGACCCACACACTGCAGAAAGCCAACATGCTGAAGGTGATGAACTTGGCTTCATTAAAGCTGTCAGGCAGGTTACGAGCCTGGAATGCCACAATAAAGCTGGCAAGCGAAAGGAGAGCCATATAGCTCAGAACACAATAAAACATAAAGACTGAGCCTTCATTGCATTGTAAAACCATTTCTTCAGTTGTTGAGTGCATGTCTAATTCTGGGAATGGGGGAGAGGTGGATAACCAAACAATACAGATGCTTGCTTGGAGTAGAGAGCAGAGCAGGACAATAGAAACAGCCAGTCTTTTTCCCACCCATGTCCTTATCTGAGATCCTGGCTTGGTGGCCTTGAAGGCAAGAGAAACAAGCGTGGTTTTGGCCAACACACAAGAGATGGACAATGAGAAGGTGAGACCAAATGCAGACTGTCTGAGGAGACAGGTGACTCTCCCAGGTTGTCCAATAAAGAGCAAAGAAGAGAAGAAGCAAAAGAGAAGGGAGATGAGGAGAGTGTAGGTGAGATCCCGGTTGTTGGCTTTCACAATAGGACTGTCTTTGTGCTTAATAAATATTCCCAACACCCATATTGTAGTGAGGAAAAATAAAGTAGCAACAGTGGCTAAACCGACTCCTAAAGGTTCCTCATAAGATAAGAAGCTAATTGTTTTCATGATGCATCCATCTTTCTTATGGTTTGCATATTGATCATCAGGACATTGAAAGCAAGCAACAGTATCTAAAAGGAAAAAAATGGCAATGAAGATTCATAAGAATGATAATTATTAATTTTCATATTTATCCACACCCTGATGCTTATGTCCTTGGTACAAATGATGGAATCTACAATATGAAAATGCATTTGAACATCTCTCTATGTATATTTTGTGTATTGTGGTATTACATCAAATATTGCTTTGATTATACATAAGGAAATTTCACAAACTCCATCAAAATCCATTTTATCTTGATTTGCTTTTTTATCATAAAGAGGCTCCAATAAAGATTCATTGAATAGCTGAAGTGATCTTTTTCATATTTTAAACCATATTGACTTATTTAATATAGAACCATATAGATCACATTTCAAAATATGGCACATAAGTATAATAGTTTCACCAAATTGAAAGTGAAAGATGAAAGATAATGTTTCAAGGAGGAAATTGTAAAAAGGTTAGTAATTACCTATTTGAAGTATATATCCCTTTTTTATTTAATATCACTATTTTTGTTTTCTTTCTATGTTTCTTTTAAAATTTCATTTCTTTTGTTTAACCCCTAAAGAGAATATTGGAATCAGTCTGCATTACATATAAAATACTTAGATATTACATATCCAAGAGAGCTACACACTGTAGAGAAAATATGAATAAGTATTTCACAAAGAAGCAAAACTGCACAAATGGATGGATGGATGGATGGATGGATGGATGGATGGATGGATGGATGGATGGATGGATGGATAGATAGATAGATAGATAGATAGATAGATAGATAGATAGATAGATAGATAGATAGATAGATAGATAGATAGATAGATAGATAGATAGATAGAGTGACTGGTTGGAAAGGAAAAAGTTATTACGATTTAAAGTAGGGAGTGTTTTAATCATATTCCTCATTACATCTATAAGATTCTCATTATTGTTAAGAGATATGTTTCATTAGTTTTTCCACTCTTCCTAAGAAAAAAATACAAATTTCTTTAAATTTCAGAAATTCTTGTTTTCATTATTATATTTCAAGAGTGATCCTATTTAGTTGCTACAGATTTGAGAATTTTGGATTCCATAGTAAAATCAAAAGATATCAATTCTGAATTCCTTCCTTCCTTCCTTCCTTCCTTCCTTCCTTCCTTCCTTCATTCATTCATTCATTCATTCCTTCCTTCCTCTCCACCTTCACAGTCATTGTTTTATATGTAGCTTTTAAATTGCACAATCATGTTTTTGTGGTTTCTTATTTCTCATCTTTAAAAAAACATTGAAATAATTACTTTTTTCGGTGTGCATAAATTCTCTCCAGTGAAAATGTTCTGAATCTCTACTATGATGCTTGCTTGGTTATAAATCATTCCAGGATTTGTTTAATTAATTAATTGAAACATTGTTGTGATTGTGATCAACCCTTGTAATTCCATTGTAAAAACTTGTAATTTTTCATGTATTAATGGATTTGATTTCATTACCCTATTAATTATCAAAAATAAATCTTTATTCATGAAAAACCAAACAATTTAATTAGCAGAAAGTATTCAGCACACTAGACAGTATAACAACAAAATTGAGTAATTTGTTAACTTGCCACTCTCTTTAGATATTTTCTCCACTGGACATTCAACACAATCATAACAGCAGAATTTCTTTCCTTCATTCTTCCTCTTTTGATAACCAGGGAGACAATGTTCATTGCATAGAGAAATGGGAAGCACCTGTTTATCAATATTAAAATGTTGGAAGATGAGCATTTATTGTTTTGAAGAAAATTCTGTTGTTACACATTTCAGTTTGTTCTCTGATTTAATTTTGTGAGCACAACAGATCTGGATTTCCAATTTTTGTTATGTTGAAATTCTCATATCAATTTAATAAATGTTTTATTAATTGAAATCATCAGATTGACCAGAAACATTGAGTCAATTAGTCACTGATTTGAACACAGGTTTGACAAAGCTTCATTCAACTAGAGAAATATAGTCCCTTAAAAGGATGTTTTTTATTTCTCATTTAAATTTCAATATATGAGAAAAATATAATAAATATAGTGCACAATACCAGATATATTTAGCCTTTAATAATTAAAGAAGGACTTAATCTGGTTATCTTCATGGGTTGCCAAGAAGGATAAAAGTAAATATGCCAATTTAATGAATCCATATTTGAATGATCAGACAAAATACTGTTGAAACCATACCTGGTTAAATGATCTATGCCAAACAATCATATCCTCATTAATTACTAATTCCTTTCCTTTTAAAGCATCAGGATCCACTTTTCCAATCTTGCGTCTCTGGAAAGTGGAATTGGGAAAGACAACAATATTTATGATATCAAATCCACCTTCCATCTTCTTTTGATCATAAAAAGTCAAAGATTCTCCAAGAGAATTGTTGAATTTCATGCCTTTCAGAAATTGGTGGAGCTACAGTATATGATTGGGAATAATAAAAAAGGAAAATAAAACAATAGAAAAGTATGAGCAATTTTTATCAAAGTAGTACTATACTTTTGAGTGAGAAACTCTGAAACATGCAAAGTCCATTTCTCCAGCCGCTTGAGAACTTGTTTCCTATCCTCTGTACTTGGGGATAACAAGAAGGATCTGATATTTCAGTTTGAACAATAATCAAATGAAATGTAAAGTGTACTTCTAGGTTTCCATATCTTTTAGAACCCAGTCCTTGATGTTGATTGGGAAGAAAGATATGAAAAATCAAAGAAACAACTTCCAGCTTTGTTTTGACATCCCACCCATTTTTCATTGCATAACATTTTCACAATTATACGGCTACTAAGGAAATGCTAAGGCTGAAAGATAGTTGCCTCAGCTAAGCAGCATTCCTCAAGTAATTTCAGAAAAAGGTAAAATTACTAAGTTTACTTTACTAGGCTCAGGGACTAAAACGGAAAATTTAATATTTTGAACCTAAGCCCAAGACACTAAACTGGCAATAATAGCCAACACCCCAGAAGACAAGCACAGTATTCAAAAAGATCTTGACAAACTGGAACAATGGGCCAACAAAATGAGTTTTAATGTGGAGAAAAGTTTTCATTGAGGCAGGAAAAAATCAAAGGTATAAGTACAGATTAGGTGAGACCTAGTTCAAAAACAGAAATTGTAAGAAGGATCTATGAGTCCTAGTGGATGATCACATGATTATGAGCCAGCAATGTACAGCAACAGCCAAAAAAGCTAATACAATCTTGGGTTGTATAAACAGAGGGATAGGATCAGGATCATGTGAATTATTAGTACCGCTTTACAAAACCACAGTAGGACCAAACCTGGAATACTGCAACCAATTTTTGGTCACCATACTACAAAAAATATGTTGTGATTTTGGTAAATGTTCAGAGAAGTGCAACTAAAATGATCAAAGGCCTGGAGACTAAAGCATGAAGAACAGTTGCAGTACTTGGGTTTGGCTAATCTAAAGAAAAGAAGAAACAAGGGTGACATGATAGCAGTACTCCAGTATTTAACAGGCTGCCACAAACAAGAGGCCAGGAAAAGAAACAATGGTTGGAAACTGATCAAAGAAAGAAGCAACCTGGAATTAAGGATGAATTTCCTAAGAGTGAGAACAATTAACCAGCGGAACAGCTTGCTTCCAAAAATCATGGGTGCTCCCGCACTGGAGATTTTTAAAAAGAGATGTCAATAGTCTGAAATGGAATAGGTTCTCCTGCTTGAGCAGAGACCAGAAGATCTCTATTCTATTCTATTCTATTCTATTCTATTCTATTCTATTCTAGTCTAGTCTAGTCTAGTCTAGTCTAGTCTAGTCTATTCTAGTCTATTCTAGTCTATTCTATTTGATTCGATTCGATGTAGAAAAATTGAGCCAGAATTCAAGTTTTTATTTTCTTACACACAGTAGGTAAAAACTTCCAATACTAAATACCCTGAGAGATATACCCTGAGAGATTCTAGGGTGTGGCTATTCTAACTCTCTTCCTCTGTCACCTCAGAGTTTGAGGCTGTACTGCCTCTTCTCTCCCACAAACCATTCCTCAAATGTGCTCCCTCCTTCCATCATCAATAGACAAATTTTCAAATCCATTTTAGTAGCTGCCACTTCCCTGTTGGAATCATACACCCTAACTTTGTACTTTGCTATTATCTAGTAGAAAATACTTGTAGCACACAAATCACCTGCCATGGTTGTGAATCTTCATATTCTGATAAATTGTGCCTCAAAAAATGCCTGCGATTAGGTCGAAGTAAGAAGAGAGCATGTAAAGCTTGAGCCAATAAAGATGCAGCGTTATAGATACTGTAGCTGTGCCCAGACATCTCTACCTCAAAAAGAGCCCCAGGAATGTTCTCTAGCCTCTCCTCTCCAGTACAAAAGGGATTGTCCAGTTCGGTCAAAGAAGGGGATGGTAATGAACAATCAAATACTTGTTCCCAGAAAAGTGGAAAAAATCCATCTCCTTGAATCCAAGGAGGTTTTATGAACTTCAAGAATTCCTTGAACCCTGGAATTTCTTTTGAGTGAACTTTAAAGCAAATGGCACCATCAAAGAACTGACGATCCCATTTTTTATTCATTCCTGTTAATAAATAATCCATCTGGGCAGTCATGATCCATACCTTTCCAAAGGAACTCTGCTCATGTCCAGGATCAAGGACAAAAATTATATCAGTTAACCATGCAATTGTCAAAGATTCTCCACAGATGATGAAGGTGTTGGTCTTCTCATCAATTATGTGTTTATAAATATTTCTCCCTTTTTGGACCATTTCAAAAAACTTGCCCCAGTAGGTTAAAAATGGGATTCTTTCTGTAGAAGCAGAGCAGATTCCATGCTGGGAAAAGAGGGACTCCATGCTCTGCAGAAAATGGTCTCCTTGACTGTTATCAATAGCAAGGAGCCCAACCCATCTCCACCCAAAATGTTGAAGCAGTCGGATAATCCCAATGTACTGTGAGGACTCATTTGGAACCATGGAGTAATAGAATGGAATCTCAGTGCTATGAACATCTTGTGGGGTAAATGACCCATATGTAAGCTAAAAGAAACACATATTATGGAAATAGATCATCATCAGTATCTTTTCGTTCATATTTTCCAACAAATTTGGACAGATTGTTGCGTAATTTGGCCAGAGAATAAGGATATTTTAATAAGCCCAGTTTGGAAAAAAGAAAATAGGGGGGAATTTTCAGGCCTCTCTTCCCAAAGACCCTACCTGTGGAATCTTGTAAAACTTTACAAGGTCTGCGATATAGGAGGAAGTTCCAAGGCTGAGCCCTCCTATGATAGAAATGAGATTTCTCCTGGTGTCACATTTATAGTTGGGGACAAATCTCTCTGATCTGAAGAGCAGGTCCAGGGTGGTCCGATACGTCATTATTGCATTGTAATAGCTATCATGAATATAGAAGCCAAGAGTGACATTGTACAAGATTTCTGGATTCTCATTGATCTTTTTCACAGCAAAGACCAAGGAAAGGATATGTTGGTAAAACTTTGTTAGCACGCTGAAAAAAGGATGAATTTACACGTATCATTAAATATTTCCTTATTTTTTCCCAGGCACCACAAAGAGGTGCTTTACCTTATACAGATGCACAATTGGGAAATGACCAATTGAACTCTGTTTCCAATTCAACTACAGTAAACTATTTCCATTGGTGCAGATTGAATCAAAGAAAATAATCTACCTTTCCCATCGTTCATTGCAATTCCTCTAACTAGAGATGACACAAAGGTGAATGATAGAAATTGGTATCCTAATTTAAGATTTTTCCAATATAAATATTGTTGCATTAAAAACAAGCAATGCCTTTATAAAATTCTTATAAAGTATCTTTTATTAGAAAGTATTCTCATTAATAAATGAAGCAATCTAGAGATGACACAAAGGTGAATGATGAGAATTGCTTACTCTGGATTTTCAAAAAACTTCTCAGAGGGATGCTGCTGAAATGAAACTTCATTGAATTGGTAGTTAGCCATAGATACCATCCCACCAATGACAAAGTCCCCTTGCTGGTACCATTCATTTGGAACAGGTATGGGTTCACCTAGATGACACGGCAGGGACTTCATTCTGAAGAGTGGAAATAAGAGAAAAAAGAACATTCTGTGCAACATCTGCTCTCTAAGTATAGATTTTCGACCAGGAGCAGCTTTCCATATTAAACTGCATCACCAGACTCAAAATTTCTATTAAGAGCAAGGCTGAAGAGTAAGTTTTTGCCCTGATTCTTCTTGCAGTTAGTGATAATATTGAAAAAGGTCTGATTGACAATGTAGAGTTCCAGCAACACAAATTAATATAAGATATATGAAATCATAGGACTTGTGTGCTCTTTTCATCTACTCTCCAGTCTCTATGGGGCACTCCTTTTCAATATTTTTTTTTCTTTTCTATAATGTCTTCTTGAATTGTTTACAGTTTTGATGAAGGGAGAAAATTATTATCATTGAAATACTTTCAATGGGGACATAATTATGTCTTCAACATTTTGTCTCCCATTTGTTGATAATGTGTGTGTGTATGTATGTATGTGTGTGTGTGTATGTATGTATGTATATGTATATGTATATGTATATGTATATGTATATGTATATGTATATGTATATGTATATGTATATGTAT
>NW_015389856.1:75728-80775 GCF_001527695.2 Protobothrops mucrosquamatus
CTCTCTCTCCCTCCTCCTGATCCCCTCTCTCAACGGGCCGTATTTGCATAGCATCCAAGTGCCCTAACCCCCGTGCCTTGACGCTCTCCCCCCTCTGTCGATATCTGTCTGGTCCAGCCTCCATCCACCTCCTACCTTCCCGGCAATCCACCCACCCCCCACCCTTCCCTACCCCAGGAACCTCCTGCTCATTTGTAGTCCTGCATTCCCCACCTCCCTGAACATTCTTGCATTCCTTCTGTTGGGGATCTCGTTCCCTTCCCCAGTGGACGCGGGTCATCCCGCCCCCTCCAACCGCCGGGGGAGTTTGTCGGGACGGGTGTTGACTCGTGGGGTCAGCCAATACTGCTCCTGGGGGGAGGGGGGAGGGGGAGGAGGTTGCCGTTGCTGTGCCTCAAGCCTCCGACACCCATCATTCTTTCCCAGGGGGTCCTGTTCCTTGTTCAAGTGGGACCATGTCGTCATAATATGTGTGCTCCGTCCAGCGTTCCAAGGGATTTCCCTTGGGGATTTCGGGTCCGTTGCCGATGCCGCCTGCCGGCAGGGGGGATCTCCTCTATCCGAGCGTGCGGGGCATCCCTTACTCCCTGCTCCTGGCAGGAATGTCCATAACATCCTGTCCTCCGACGACCCAGGGGGTGGTCCATGCACCATGTTCTAAGTGTCTGCTGTGCCGGGCACATCTCCATGTGGCAGTTAATGGATTCCTCCTCCGTAAACCATGCCTCCTTCAACAGCCGGCACCCTTTAGTACTGTCCTTTGCCAAGACCTGGACCTGGTCAAAGTCAAAGCGGTGGCCACTTTCAGCCATATGCGACCAGACCTGCGAGCGCTGCTCCCCCCTTTTTTACCACCAACTTATGTTCATGTATGCGGGTCCCCAACCGTTTGGACGTCTCCCCCACATAATTGCGTGGGCAGTCCATGCACCTAATCCGGTATACCACCGCTGACCTTTCAGCGATGGGGAGTTGGTCCTTGGGGTGCATGATTTTGGCCCGCAAGGTCTGGTCAGGTCTATGGGCCACCTTGATGTTATACGGGGCAAGAAGTCTGGCTGTAGCCTCGGAGACATTGTGAATATACGGGAGGGTGACACGCCCGGGCTGCTCCGCCAACGTATGTTCATGTAGTCCACCCCATAGTCCATAAAATTGGGTGTGTCAAGACGCTGTTTAGGCGTGTCCAGTCACACTGCAGCACAGTGGAGTCTAGAATGGAGGAGACTGGGTACTTGCATCATATCTTCCAGTTGAACGGATACCCCTTAAACTTTGTGAGACGTCATTGCAAGGTGACCGGACCCCGACAAAATTCCGAGGAGCAACCCCAGGAACAGCCCAGGCATGTCACCCGTATATTCACAATGTCTCCGAGGCTACATCCAGACTTCTTGCCCCGTATAACATCAAGGTGGCCCATAGACGGAGCACACATATTATGACGACGCGGTCCCACTTGAACAAGGAACAGGACCCCCTGGGAAAGAATGACGGGTTTTGGAGCCTTGGGGCACAGCAACGGCAACCTCCTCCCCCCTCCCCCTCCCCCCAGGAGCAGTATTGGCTGACCCCACGAGTCAACACCCGTCCCGACAAACTCCCCCGGCAGTTGGAGGGGGCGGGATGACCCGCGTCCGCTGGGGAAGGGAACGAGATCCCCAACAGAAGGAATGCAAGAATGTTCAGGGAGGTGGGGAATGCAGGACTACAAATGAGCAGGAGATAACCCCCATGGGAGGGATGGAAACATCACATCTGAGCGGTGAGAAAAGGGAGAGGAAAGGAATTTGGGTTCCCCCCACCTGGAGGGCGGGGGTAGAGAAAGTCGGCGATAGAAGGAGCAAAGCATTTAAAGGGACCCCTTTCACTGGAGTAGGCACCTCGCCCGTAATACGGCAGGAACAGCTGGGTCCATTAACACGTAGCAGAAGCTGGAAGATGCAGGCGATCAACGCTTTATAAGGGTTTCTCCCAGACTGCTGTTTTAACGCCCTGATGATGTCAGATGGTTCTGACGAAAGCTCGGCTCATTAAATTTTTAAACTTTTAAATTTCATTCCTCTTGGTGCTCGGCTTTTATTTGCTTTTTATCATGACTACACCCAAGAGTCGGATTTTTAGCATAATTAATTCTCATATATATATATATATATATATATATATATATATATATATATATATATATATATATATATATATATATATATATATATATATATATATATATATATATATATATATATATATGTGTGTTTTCTGAGGTTTTCGCGGGTGTTTGTATGTAGGTCTTTAGTTATTCGGGTTTTCTCCCGCGTAGAATTAAAAGTACCTTGGCAACGTTTCGACGAAGTCACATTCGTCATCTTCAGGCTGGTGTCTTCAGCTTCGTGCTTCTAAGAGTGGTGTGTGATCGCAGCTGTTTCTTCCTTTTAACTGCCAGTGGGGTTGGNATAGCATCCAAGCGCCCTAACCCCCGTGCCTCAACGCTCTCCCCCCTCTGTCGGTATCCATCTGGTCCAGCCTCCATCCACCTCCTACCTTCCCGGCAATCCTCCACCCCCCACCCTTCCCTACCCCAGGAACCTCCTGCTCATTTGTAGTCCTGCATTCCCCACCTCCCTGAACATTCTTGCATTCCTTCTGTTGGGGATCTCGTTCCCTTCCCCAGCGGACGCGGGTCATCCCGCCCCCTCCAACCGCCGGGGGAGTTTGTCGGGACGGGTGTTGACTCGTGGGGTCAGCCAATACTGCTCCATGGGGAGAGGGAGGGGGGAGGGGGGAGGAGGTTGCTGTTGCTGTGCCCCAAGCCTCCGACACCCGTCATTCTTTCCCAGGGGGTCCTGTTCCTTGTTCAAACGGGACCGTGTCGTCATAATATGTGTGCTTCGTCCAGCGTTCCAAGGGATTTCCCTTGGGGATTTCGGGTCCGTTGCCGATGCCGCCTGCCGGCAGTGGGGGATATCCTCTGTCTGAGCGTGCGGGGCATCCCTCACTCCCTGCTCCTGGCAGGAAAGTCCATAACATCCTGTCCTCCTCCGACGACCCAGGGGGTGGTCCATGCACCACGTTCTAAGTGTCTGCTGTGCCGGGCACATCTCCATGTGGCAGTTAATGGATTCCTCCTCCGTAAACCATGCCTCCTTCAACAGCCGGCCCCCTTTAATACTGTCCTTTGCCAAGACCTGGACCTGGTCAAAGTCAAAGCGGTGGCCACTTTCAGCCATATGCGACCAGACCTGCGAGCGCTGCTCCCCCCTTTTTACTTCCAACTTATGTTCATGTATGTGGGTCCCCAACCGTTTGGACGTCTCCCCCACATAATTGCATGGGCAGTCCATGCACCTAATCCGGTATACCACCGCTGACCTTTCAGCGATGGGGAGTTGGTCCTTGGGGTGCATGATTTTGGCCCGCAAGGTCTGGTCAGGTCTATGGGCCACCTTGATGTTATACGGGGCAAGAAGTCTGGATGTAGCCTCGGAGACATTGTGAATATATGGGAGGGTGACATGCCCGGGCTGCTCCTGGGGTTGCTCCTCAGAATTTTGTCGGGGTCCAGTCACCTTGCAATGACGTCTCACAAAGTTTAAGGGGTATCCGTTCAACCGGAAGATACGGTGCAAGTACCCAGTCTCCTCCATTCTAGACTCCACTGTGCTGCAGTGTGACCGGACATGCCCAAACAGCGTCTTGACACACCCAATTTTATGGACTACGGGGTGGTTACTATCATAGTGGAGGATGCGGTCCGTGTGCATTGGCTTGCGATAGACCTTAGTGTTAACCGATCCATCTGGTAGTCGTTGCACAAGAACATCCAGAAATGCTATCGCGCCCCGGACCTCATCCTCCACCGTTAACTCAATGTCAGTATAGACCGAGTTAAGGATATCCATAAAGTTGGCCTTGTCATTCCGTTTGACGACCACAAGTGTGTCGTCAACGTACCTAGCCCAAAATTTGGGCTGGTACTGGGACATAGCTACACACTCCAACTGCTGGAGAACCGCTTCAGCTATCACGCTGGATATGGGGGAGCCCATAGGGGTGCCCTTTATTTTCTCGTAAACAACCCCTTGAAAGGTAAAGTATGTGGTTAAACAGAATTCAATGAGTCTCAACAGATCTTCCACCAACAGTGAGCCACGGCCACCGGTGCCTTCACGTGCCCTCAGTTGTTCCCCAAGGACCTCCATAGCAAGATCCCGTGGTATGGAAGTAAAGAGCGAGGTGACATCGAATGATACCATCACCTCGTCTTCTTCCACCCTGAGAGTGCGGATCTTATCCAAAAACTCCTCTGCGGACCTAACGGTGGTGGGGTTGTCCTCCACCAAGTATGAAATACGTTCGCTCAGCCACTTCGCCAACCCTGACATGGGGGTGTCTCTAAAGGAAACAATAGGGCAAAGTGGGGTACCCTCCTTATGGATCTTAGGAAGTCCGTAGAACCTAGGGAGGGCCGAGTCTTTAGGTCGCATTCTCTTGAGGGCGTTGTCATCTACCCTTCCGGTACGCTTGAGGTTATTGAGAAACTTATTGACCCTGTTAACCATGGCTGTCATGGGGTCCTTACTAATTACCCTATAGGCGGTAGTTTCCCCAAGGAGATGTAATACCTTGGACACATACAGGGTCCTATCCATCACCACTGTGGCCCTACCCTTGTCAGCCAGCAATATTATAATAGATCTATCCCTTCTCAGATGATCCACGGCCACCAGCTCTTCTCTGGACAGGGCCTGGTGACGCCTATGTTGCATAAGTAAACCCATCACCTGTTGCCTAACGGTGTTTCTGGTATCCTCCCCCATACCCCCGTGATGTATGGCAGGCTCTAAAGCTGCTATAAAATCCAGCAGTTGTGCGTCCGTAAGATTATGTCCCACGTCACGCTGCAGCAGGGTGAGCTGAGAATGTGACAACGTCTTAGAAGACAAATTATGCACCAGTTTCTCCATGAACTTGTTACTGTGTAGCTTCCGTAGATCGTTTAACTTACTCTGGAGATGCATGCTGGTTGACCGGCTAGCCTTCTTCGTCG
>NW_015389856.1:88884-91493 GCF_001527695.2 Protobothrops mucrosquamatus
AACACACCTCCACCCAATCAGAACACAGCCAAGCTCCCACCCAATCAGCTCCAACCCCACTGGCAGTTAAAAGGAAGAAACAGCTGCGATCACACACCACTCTTAGAAGCACGAAGCTGAAGACACCAGCCTGAAGATGACGAATGTGACTTCGTCGAAACGTCACCAAGGTACTTTTAATTCTACGCGGGAGAAAACCTGAATAACTAAAGACCTACATACAAACACCCGCGAAAACCTCAGAAAACATATATATATATATATATATATATATATATATATATATATATATATATATATATATATATATATATATATATATATATATATATATATATATATATATATATATATATATATATATATATATATATATTAATAAACCTAGCTAAATTAAATTAAATTCTATATTTTTATAGATATTCTCTTGGTGGTCTTTATTTCTGGCACTATGAACATTCCCAAGAGTCATATTTTTTTTTTATTTCCGAATATATATATATTAATATTTCCTAATTTATTTTCTCTTTGTCATGTAATAATTGGAAAAGTTCAGAGGTAAACTTCAATTCAAAGTTACACTTTGAATAATAAAACTTTGCTTATTTTCCACTTTTCAACCAAAATATGTTTCTGTGCTCATGTAAGATTCACTAGAAGCCCTTTAACAAAATGTATTTCTGTAATAAAATGAAGTATTGTTAACATCACTTCCCAGGTTATTTTGGGAATACATTGTTCCATTTGTACTTTGTAGGCCTTGTTACATTGTGATATGAATAACACAACAGATTGATTAGGTTAATCTGCAGAACCTGATCCAAATCTATCTGGAGGGGATTTGTAATCAGGGCAAGGCAATTGTTCTGATTGGAGTTGATACCTTGTATTTGTTTTTGGAATCCCATCATATATCCATTGGAGAGCTACTGAATGTCCCTCCACATGGAGAAGACCTCTACTCCTCTTTGTCTACCACCCATAATGTACCCTTAAGAAAAGAGGAAAACCAGAATTATACCATTCCACCCAGCCCCAATCCTCTGAGCTGATCCAGAAGGACACCGTGATCAATTGGACTGAAAGCGACCAAGATGTCAAGTAGGACAAGAATGGATGTACAACCCACATTCCACCCATGCCAGAGATCACCCAAAAATGCAGTCAGAACCATTTTTTCTCCATATCTTGGCCTCAGTCCTGATAGAAAAGGATCCAGGTAATCTGCTTCATCCAAGGCTTTTTGAACCAGTTGTGCAACCAAAGTTCAAACCTTTTTCTCCTTTAAAGGACTGTTATTTTCTACCTAATACAGTCCATGATTATATTTACAATTGTAACATCTATTGAGATCCCATTTTACATGGATTCTTCTGTGATAAAGGTTTTAATCTTCTCAAGTACTAAATTCACATAGTGTACCTATGTGATTTTTTTTTCTTTTTATGACCCTGTAGTCCCTTTATTCCGGGTGGAGTTGGGACGCTGAATGGAACTGAGCATTCACTAACCGGATGTCCTTCCTGACCCCTATATGGAGTGCACATCAGATACTTTCTCTCTGCCACTGCCTAAGATTGAAGTCTCAACATTCCAAGTGGGAGGTGAGCATCTTTACCTCTAGGCTGCCATGCCACTCTCACATACCTAAGAATTTCATGGTATTAAGAATAGAATTTAAATTAAGAAATTTAATTTAAGAATTTAAATTAAGAATTTCATGGTATTAAGAAATGAATTTAAATTAAGAAATTCAATTAAGAAAGGAATTAAAAAAATAGATCTTCCATTTCAAATCAGCTAAAAAACGTGTTTGTACAAATAGCCCTAGTTCTCTATATACTGCGTAATACTTATGCAAAATATTAATAATTGTATTACTATTGATTTCTATATGGAACATACTGTAGCTATTTGTTTTTCAGTTTTGTTTTGTTTCATTTTCTTTGTTAGTTGTTCTTGTTTTGTATTTAATTAATAGATGAAAACAACAAAATAAAAACCTTTCTCTTTTTTAACTTCCCATCAAAACTTGGACAGAAAATTCAATTACTTTTCCTCTTACTTTGGTTATTCATAAATAGTGTGAATTTAGGGTGTGTATTAATTCTTTGTTTAGATCATTTCAAAATCACAAACCAGGAAACATACATGTTTAAAAAGCCACTTGAATGGAATATAAACTGAATGAATTTGAAATTCTTGCCTCTTTTGTTTTTCCAGATTCGAAGTTTTGCCTTCATTAACAGAAGTGGTTGAATAAAAGAGGAAAAGTGGAAGCAATTTAATCTTAGCTCTCGGATGCAGACTGCTATACTAGAGAATATTCTCAAAGTGTGAGAATGATTCCATTTCAGAGATAAAGGGGAATCTGCTCTTCTCTTTTTTATATAAGGGAGATTTCTTTTTTTTCTTTTTTTTTCAATATAGAATTTTATTGTTTTTATCATAAAAGAAGAAATACATCACAAGTATTACACAATGATTTATCCCATCCCCCCACCCCCCGGACTTCCCAAACCAAACCTAGGCTAACATTCAACTACAAGTAAACAAATATTAATATCTCTAACTCCAAACTCTAAACTTAAACAATCCATCTCCTCCGT
>NW_015389856.1:93645-103064 GCF_001527695.2 Protobothrops mucrosquamatus
GTGTTTTCTTATAGAACTAACAACCATAGCATAATAAATAAAATGAACAAACTTAGAGCAAAAATTGTATTCTTATCCACTTTCTACCTCAAAACATATTAGTATTCCCCACTACGTTCTGTGAGCCTTCTTTGACAGTTGTGGGGAAATACCATAATTTGACAGAATTTTTCATAAATTCAGGTTTCAGAGCTACAAGTAAATCACAATGCTAAACAATCTCTTCACACCTATAAGAATATATTTAAAAGATTGAATTTTGACATTTCTCCTCTCAACTTAAAAACATAATCAAAAAGGTTTTTAAACATGTCTTCTTATCAGTTGATCCCTTTTGTTTAAATCAGGTCTAAATACAATAATGTAACATTTGGGGAAAAAGATGCATCCTAGAAGCCCGGCACTAGAGGACAAAATGGAGAATATCTCCACAGCCACCATAGCTTTTCCTCTGGTGCTCAGGTATGTTGGAACAAAGGAGACCCACACACTGCAGAAAGCCAACATGCTGAAGGTGATGAACTTGGCTTCATTAAAACTGTCAGGAAGTTTACGACCCTGGAATGCCACAATGAAGCTGGAAAGTGAAAGAAGAGCCATATAGCTCAGAACGCAATAAAACATAAAGACTGAGCCTTCATTGCATTGCAGAACCATTTCTTCAGTTGTTGAGTGCATGTCTAATTCTGGGAATGGAGGAGAGGTGGATAACCAAACAAGACAGATACTTGCTTGGAGTAGAGAGCAGAGCAGGACAACAGAAACAGCCAATCTTTTCCCCACCCATGTCCTTATCTGAGATCCTGGCTTGGTGGCCTTGAAGGCAAGAGAAACAAGGATGGTTTTTGCCAACACACAAGAGATGGACAATGAAAAGGTGAGACCAAATGCAGACTGTCTGAGGAGACAGGTGACTCTCTCAGGTTGTCCAATAAAGAGCAAAGAACAGAAGAAGCAAAGGAGAAGGGAGATGAGGAGAATGTAGGTGAGATCCCGGTTGTTGGCTTTCACAATAGGACTGTCTTTGTGCTGAATAAATATTCCCAACACCCATATTGTAGTGAGGACAAATAAAGTAGCAATGGTGGCTAAACTGAGTCCTAAAGGTTCTTCATAAGATAAGAAGCTAATTGTTTTCATGATGCATCCATCTTTCTTATGGTTTGCATATTGATCATCAGGACATTGAAAGCAAGCAACAGTGTCTAAAAGGAAAAAAATGGCAATGAAGATTCATAAGAATGATAATTATTAATTTTCATATTTATCCACACCCTGATGTTTATGTCCTTGGTACAAATGATAGAATCTACAATATGAAATACATTTGAACATCTCTCTATGTATATTTTGCGCATTGTGGCATTAAGTCAAATATTGCTTTGATTATATACAAGGAAATTTCAAAAAACCCATGAAAATCCATTTTATCTTTATTTGCTTTGTTATAATAAAGGATTCATCAATAACTGAAGTGATCATTTTCATATCTGAAACCATATTGACTTATTGAATATTGAACAATATTCAAATTATGGTACATAAGTATAATAGTTTCACCAAATTCAAACTGAAAGGGATGAAAGATAATATTTCAAGGAGGAAATTGTAGAAAGGTTAATAATTACATATTTGAAGGAAAAATTATAAAGTAAAAGGGATTTTCTGTTTCTGTAAGAGAAGTATATATCCCTTTATATTTAATATCACTATTTTTGTTTTCTTTCTATGTTTCTGTTAAAATTTATTTTCTTGTGTTTACCCCCTAAAGAGAATGTTGGAATCAGTCTGCATATAAAATGCTTTGATATTACATATCCAAGAGAGCTACACACTGTAGAAAAAAATATGCGTAAGTATTTCTCAAAGAAGCAAAACTGTGCTCAAATGGATGGATGGGTGGATGGATGGATAAACAAACAAACAAACAAACAAACAAACAAACAAACAAACAAATAAATAAATAAATAAATAAATAAATAAATAAATAAATAAATAAATAAAGTGACTGATTGGAAAGGAAAAAGTTATTATGATTTAAAGTAGGAAGTGTTTTAATCACATTCCTCATTACATCTAAAGATTTTGATTATTGTTAAGAGATATATTTCATTAATTTGTCCACTGTTCCTAAGAAGTAAATACTCATTTCCTTAAATTTCAGAAATTCATATTTTCATTATTATATTTCAAGAGTGTCCCTATTTAATTAGTACACATTTGAGATTTTTGGATTCCATAGTAAAATCAAAAGATATCAATTCTGAATTCCTTCCTTCTGTCACGCCCCACCGGGCGTGCCATCCACTAGCGGGATTTGGGAGCCCGCCCGGGGAGGCCAGCCGCCGCCGAAACGTCCGGGGAAGCCAGCCGCCCAGCCGAAACGCCGCTACCGCCCGCCGCAGCCCAGCACCTACCCGGAAGGCCCTCGGCCAGCGCGTATCGCCGCCGGGGAACCAGCGACGACCCTTCCCCCCTCCTGCCTGCTCTCCGCCGTCGCGTCTGGGGCGGAGCATCCCGAACCGAAGCGGACAGCCATAGGGGGGCCGCCAGAGGCGCCGCGCGGCAGGGCGGAGCCGGGCAACGCCGCGCGAGGCCGGGCCGCCACTGGAAGCACCGGAGGGGCCGGGAACAGCGGAACCGGGCTGGGTCAGGCCGGGAAGGCTGAGATGGGGGAGGAGTCGCGCCAGCATGCTAGGACGTACCAAGGTGGAGCTGCAAAGCCTCTACATCCAGGGGAACTGGCCCAGGACTTTGGCGGTCAGGGAGCTGCAGAAGACCACGCAAGGCAGTGGGGCAGGACGGACCCTGGGGAGGGGTGGGGTCGGGCTGAGGGAACTTTAATTAGGGCAGGGCAGATGCTGGCTTGTGGCTGGGGGCGGGATGATGGGACGTGGCACCTCTATTTACAGCACTGGGAGCAAGCCACTCCCAGTGCTGACTTTGTTTCAGGCCGAATAAACTTCAAATGAATGCACACCGTACCTGCGTCTTGGGTTATTCTCAGTCGTCACCGGACGGTGTGACAGTAAGTCAGCACTCCCCTTTATTCTATTGCTCCTTTGCCGGCTCCTTGCTTCGAGGGGGATGGCAGAGGGCAAACAGGACGCTCCACAGGGGGTGGAGGAAGAGGCTCCGGCTGGAGCCATGGGTCTTGTCCCCGTGACAGAGGCCCCAGACGCACAGCCTGTGGTCAGGCCCAAGGTGACCAGGGCTGCAGTGCCGTCAGGGGAGGTCCGGGAGACCACTGCTTCAGGGGGTGCCGCGGAGTGGTGGCAAAGCCCCGCGTTGACCAACCTGGAAGCTGCGCAACCCCGCACCCCGGGGGCCAGGCCGCCTCTCATGGAGTGGAGAGAAAGGCGGGTCACAGGGGATGACGAGGCGGAATGGAGCTACTCGACGGCGCCGGGTCAGCATACGATGGATATACTCCGGGACCGGTTTGGCGAAGCCGGTTACCAAGGGCCGTCATCATGGCAACGAGTAGACGGGTCGTTGGGACGTCCTGAATCGACCCGGTTCCGGTTGAGCAGCCCGCGACTGCGACTGACACCCGCAGCAAGCACATCGGCAGCAGGAGGGGCCGGGGTGTCGGCTCCGCAACCCCAGTCCGGATGGCAAGGTGGGTCTGGGCCCGGGGGTGCCTGGGAGGCAACCCCAAGAGGAACACCAGGGGTTCAAGGCCCTGGTTTGGGGACCCATAACCTGTCAGTCCCTGCAGCTGCTGCTCCGGGTGTGGTTCAACCTGCAGGGCCATGGGGGCCAGGAACCGTCTGGGGTCCACCACCTATCCCCATCGCGTATGATGGCAACCCGGACCAGTTGGCTATGTATATGAGCCATGTGATCAGCCACTTGGACCGGTACGGCCACTTATATCCATCCCAGTGGGCGATGGTCATGGCTATCACCGCAGGGTTGCAGGGGGAGGCAGCGGCCTGGGCGGCGGACCTTTATAGTGACCACGCTCCGGAGTTGGGCAATGCCGGCCTGTTCCTCGAGGCCCTACATGCCAGATTCGAGGATACGGCCCGTCTCCAGCGGGCAGAAGCAGAGTTACTGGCACTGAAGCAGTGGGGCCGGCCTGCAGTGGACTATGTCCGGGACTTCCGGCGACTGGCGGGCCGGTTGAGTTCAGTGTGGCCAGACCGGTTGCTAGTTCACCACTTTCGGGCGGGCCTGGACCATGAGTTACGCCAGGCCTGTGTGTAATGGGGGGTGCCCAACCGGCTACGGGACTGGTGCAAGGTGGCCATCAAACTGGATACAGGATTAAGGGAGTGCCAGAAAGGGGGTGGGACCACCAGCCGTCCCCAACGGCCGTTGGGGAGGCAATGAGAGGGCGCGCTGCCGGCCGGACCGCCGAAACCACCAGCTACGCCTGGAGGAGCCGCCTTCCGCTGTTTCCGGTGTAACCAGCCGGGGCACCGGGCGGCTGAGTGCCCAGCCCCCTCTCCGAGAGGCCCAACGACGGCCGGCCGAGCCACCCCGACCCCGAGGAGAGGCACCGAGAAATCGAGGATGGTGAAGCAGTTGGCAACCCCGAAGCCTCAGCGTGAGGAGCCGGTGGAGGAGGACACCCGGTCAGTCGCACGGTACCAGGGAGGTCCCGACGACAGTGAGGACGAGGTGGCCAACGACCCGATGGTAAGTGAACCAGTGAGCCCCTTTGTGCTGCCCGTCACCCTTATCAACCCACGGACAGGGGTGCGAAGAGGTTGCCAAGCCCTTATTGACACCGGGTGCACCCGGTGCCTGATTAGCAGGACAGTTGCGAAGGAGGATGGCATCCGCCTACAACGGCTGCCCCGTCCTGTTCGGTTTGAGCAGGTGGACGGGTCCTTGTTGGGGGGGGGCCAGCAACCCACATTACTGAACCTGTTCGTATGGAGTTGGGCGGTCATTGGGAGGTTCTTCGCTTTATTGTTGCTCCCGCAATGACAGAGGCAGTGATTCTAGGCCTCGCCTGGTTGGACAAGTGGGCCCCAACCATGTGGTGGGAGGGGGGTTTCCGGAAGCTCCAACTTGGGGTTGGGCCCCAACCACCGCAGCAGGCGGCTAGGACACGGATCACGAAGCGGTCGGCAGCAGTCCAACCCCCGGGTGGTGCGACCACCGCCTCGTCGATGGGGGCACAGGAGGACTCCTTCCTGGCCGTATACAACGACCTGGCAGCTGTGTTCAGCGAACAGGAGTGCAACCAGCTACCGCCCCATAGAGCAACCAACTGCGGCATCGAATTGATACTGGGGGCGAAACTGCCGAAACCCCGAATGTACGCCATGGCACCCAAGGAATTGCAGGAATTGCGGCGGTATATCGACCAGAACCTGGAGAGGGGATTCATCGAACCAGCCCGTTCCCGAGTTGCTGCCCCGGTTCTGTTCAAAGAAAAGAAGGACGGGTCCCTACGTCTCTGTGTCGACTTCCGAGGCCTTAACGCCGTTTGTGTGGAACACTTGTACCCCCTCCCCCTGATGAAGGACCTGTTGGCCCACTTGGGTAGGGGCCGAGTGTTTACCAAACTGGACCTGCGGGAGGCGTACTACAGGGTGCAGATACGTAAGGGGGACGAGTGGAAGACGGCCTTCAACTGTCTCCTCGGCAGTTTCCAGTTCCGCGTGATGCCATTCGGGCTACAAGGGGCCCCCGCGGTCTTCATGCAGCTGATCAACCAGGTACTGCATGAGCATCTGTACCGCGGGGTACTGGTGTACCTTGACGACATCCTGATATACACCGACACCCTGGAAGCACACGTCCATCTAGTACGACAGGTGTTACGGAAACTCCTTGATGCGCACCTATACGTGAAGATCTCGAAGTGTGAATTCCATCAGTCCAAGTTGGACTATCTGGGATACCGCATATCAGGGGACGGTGTGGAAATGGACCCCCACAAGGTACAAGCCGTGTTGGAATGGCAAGCCCCCAGGACGTGGCGCCAGTTGCAGAGCTTCCTGGAGTTCGCTAACTTCTACCGGCAGTTCATACCGTCCTTTGCTGCCATAGCCCATCCGTTAACAGAGCTGCTACGGACAAAACATTTGGCCGGTAAGCCCAGGCCGGGTCAACCACTAGTATGGACCTTGACCTGCCAAAAAGCATTTGAGGGCCTGAAAGCCTTGTTCGCCAAGGAACCCGTGCTACTCCACCCGCAGCCCGAGGCCCCCTTCATCGTGCAGGCAGACGCCAGCGACGTGGCCGTTGGCGCAGTACTGCTCCAACGGAACGAACAGGGGGTCCTCCAACCATGCGCTTATACGTCTCGCAAGTTTACCACGATGGAGAGGGGGTGGGCCATATGGGAGAAGGAAGCCTTCGCTGTCAGATGGGCACTGGCAACATGGAGACACTTATTGGAGGGGGCTGCCGTGCCGTTTGAGGTGTGGACCGACCACAAAAACCTTGAGGCGTTACAAACACCCAGACGGCTGTCGCCCAAACATGTCAGGTGGGCACAGTACTTTACGCGGTTCCGGTTCACCCTCAAGTACGTACCCGGTGGGAAGAACTTCCTTGCGGACGCTTTGTCACGTATGCCCCAATACCACAGCAAACATGACGAAGTTGTGCAAGCAATAATGCCTCCCTACACCCAAACCCCCGAACGAGCAGGCCCCTGTACAGTGGCGGAGAGGGTGCTCCCGGACCTACAAGTGGCTGTGCGGAACGATGCCTGGTTGCGGGACCATCCAGGTCTCTTGACACTGAGGGGGGGTGGTGGCCTGGAGGGGGGACAAGCTGTATGTCCCTGAGGCCCTACGGCATACTGTCCTCCAACGGTGCCACGACGCCAAGCAGGCCGGACACTTTGGGTTCCTTAAGACCTTACATCTGGTGCGGAGGCAGTTCTGGTGGCCCCGGGTGAAACCGGATGTGGAAACGTATGTGAAGGCCTGCCACATTTGTGCCACTGCTAAGCCCCGGGTGGGGAAGCCAATGGGCCTGCTGCAAAGGGTAGCCGACCCAACGCAGCCGTGGGAAGTACTGGCTATGGACTTCATCGTTGACCTCCCAGATAACCGCGGCCACACCGTCATCTGGACCGTCATCGACTTATTTTCGAAGCAGGCCCACTTCATTCCGTGCCGGGGGCTGCCGTCGGCCCAACGCCTCGCCCGACTCTTCATCCAACACGTGTATCGTCTGCACGGGGTGCCTCAGCGTATCATTTCGGATCGGGGGGTGCAGTTCACGGCGTGCTTTTGGCGGGACTTCCTTCAGCTCCTTGGAACCTCCCAGGGCCTCAGCTCGGCGTACCACCCCAGCACCAACGGAGCAGCGGAAAGAGCAAACGCCATGGTGGAACGCTACCTCCGTAGCTATGTGTCGTTCCAGCAGACCGATTGGGTGGATCTCCTGGCATTTGCGGAAGTGGCCTACAACAACACCGTGCACAGCAGCACTGGGTTCACTCCCTTTCGGGTGGTGCATGGGGTGGAGTTTGTTCCCATCCCCGAGTGGGCCCAGTGGACGGTCACTCCACACACCCCGCAAGCATGGGCAACACGGGTAGCAGGTCTCTGGGGAAGGGTTAAAGAGGCGTTGCTCAAGGCTGAGGCGGCCGCAAAGGTGCAGGCTGATAAAAAAAAGCAGAGCATCGGGCCTTCCAGGTGGGGGACTGGGTTTATCTGGCCACAAAATATCTCAAACTCCGGGTGCCCTGTAAGAAACTGGGCCCTAAATACATCGGACCATTTCAAATAGTCCAGGTACTCAACCCGGTGACTGTCCGCCTGAGATTGCCCCCCTTCCTGGGCAAAGTGCATCCCGTGTTCCACGGGAGTCTCTTAAAACTGGCAGCCGGACCCCCACAATCAGCACCGGGACCAGTCACCGGGTCGCAGTACGAGGTGCAAGAGGTCCTGGATTCCAGGGTCTGCCGGGGAGGGGTGCAATACCTACTCCGATGGAAAGGTTACCCCCTCACCGAGGCGTCCTGGGTGGGGGAGCCGGACGTACATGCCCCTCGGTTAGTCCGGGCATTTCATCATAAACACCCGGGCAAGCCAGGGGCAGTAGCATGTGGCGCTAAATGTGTGTCTATTTCTCTTCCAGGAGGAGCCATGGTAGAGGGGGCCGCATGTCATGCCCCACCGGGCGTGCCATCCACTAGCGGGGTGTGGGAGCCCACCCGGGGAGGCCAGCCGCCGCCGCAACGTCCGGGGAAGCCAGCCGCCCAGCCGAAATTCCGCTACTGCCCGCCGCAGCCCAGCACCTACCCGAAAGGCCCTCGGCCAGCGCGTATCGCCGCCGGGGAACCAGCGACGACCCTTCCCCCCTCCTGCCTGCTCTCTGCCGTAGCGTCTGGGGCGGAGCGTCCCGAACCGAAGCGGACAGCCGTAGGGGGGCCGCCAGAGGCGCCGCGCGGCGGGGAGGAGCCGGGCAACGCTGCGCGAGGCCGGGCCACCACCGGAAGCACCGGAGGGGCTGGGAACAGCGGAACCGGGCTGGGTCAGGCCGGGAAGGCTGAGATGGGGGAGGAGTCGCGCCAGCATGCTAGGACGTACCAAGGTGGAGCTGCAAAGCCTCTACATCCAGGGGAACTGGCCCAGGACTTTGGCGGTCAGGGAGCTGCGGAAGACCACGCAAGGCAGTGGGGCAGGCGGACCCTGGGGAGGGGCGGGGTCGGGCTGAGGGAACTTTAATTAGGGCAGGGCGGATGCTGGCTTGTGGCTGGGGGCGGGATGATGGGGCGTGGCACCTCTATTTACAGCACTGGGAGCAAGCCACTCCCAGTGCTGACTTTGTTTCAGGCCGAATAAACTTCAAATGAATGCACACCGTACCTGCGTCTTGGGTTATTCTCAGTTGTCACCGGACGGTGTGACACCTTCCTTCCTTCCTCTCCACCTTCACAGTCATTCTTTTATAGGTAGTTTTTAAATTTCATAATCATGTTTCTGTGGTTTCATATTTCTCATCTTTAAAAAAACCCTGAAATAATTATTTTTTTCGGTGTGCATAGATTTTCTTCAGTGAAAATGTTCTGAATCTCTACTATGATGCTTGCTTGGTTAATTAATTAATTGAAACATTGTTGTGATTGTGATCAACCCTTGTAATTCCATTGTAAGAACTTATAATTTTTCATGAATTAATTGATTTCATTTCATTACCCCATTAAGTTTCTTTTAAAAAAATCCTTATTCATGAAAAACCAAACAATTTAATTAGTGGAAAGTGTTCAGCACACTAGACAGTATAACAATGAAACTGAATGATTTGTTAACTTACCAATCTCTTTAGAGATTTTCCCCTCTGGACATTCAACACAATCATAACAGCAGAATTTCTTTCCTTCATTCTTCCTCTTTTGATAACCAGGGAGACAATGTTCATTGCATAGAGAAATGGGAAGCACCTATTTATCAATATTAAAATGTTGGAAGATGAGCATTTATTGTTTTGAAGAA